>NC_048291.1:21337524-21637524 GCF_009762535.1 Notolabrus celidotus
TATTTTGCTCATTTGACAGGCGCAGTCCTCGGTGCTCCCGGTTAGTAAATCTGCTTTCCCGCGCTTTCAAATTTGCACGTGTTTTATACACGCAAACCTTTAGTAGATCGGGCCATATGATGTAATAATGTAAGAACAGCATTTCAATGAGGTGTGCTTTGGCCCACAACATTGTGAAGACAAAATGACCCATGGGAAAAAGGATGATATATGAATTCATTATCTTAATCAGAACAAAGCAAATGAGGCATAAGCGTGAAAAAACCCTTTGTGTGGTACCCTGCAGTAAGCTTGGTTTATACTTCAGCATTGGTTCTATGCTGTAGTTACGTCATGGCAGTCGATGCCGTCGTGAGCTATGCATACTTGTCCATTGGAGTGTCTATTGGCTCTGCAATACACTATCCAGATGTTAAATTTCACGCTAGCTAGTTTATGGAAATGCCGCATTCTCTGATTGTTCCTGCACAGAAAAATTGGGGACTCAGATTGTGTTGTCCAAACATATTATGCCAAAGTTGGAGCTAATACATGTTGAGCAGTAGTTGATCATACAGCAATCATGCAAAAAAATTAAAATAAAGGATATGTCGAAGAGATGTAACATAGATATGTATGGAATTATAAAGCTACCCAGCGGACCAATCACAGGGCTTGTGTTCTGCGTCACATTGAGATGTAGTCAAATTTTTGAGGAGGTAAATGTAAAGCTTCTACGATGACCTGCATAGTTACCTCTAGGCAGAGAGTGAACCGAAAGTATAAACCAGTCTTTAATGGACTTCTGCTTTCACAGTAACCTCACATAGAGATCCACTGGTGTACTGATAAGAAAATAAAGCTTTCACTCCTCACTCCACACACAGACAAACACCCAGAAAAAAAACTCATTCACCCACTTACATTCCACTCACACAAACAGGAGGTGCTGAAAAAGCCTTTCTGAACACTTCCCACAACATTTATACTCGTGGACCGACACAGCACCTGTCTGCCCTCACTTCCTCTACACAGTGAGAGATGAACTTCTGCTCTGCAGTCCAGCCTCCTGAGATGCTGTGTGGAGGGAAGGAGGATTGTCATTACAACAAGCTTCAAGTTTTAATGTTGGAAAACACTGAAAACCATCAAACCATGGGAGGATGTTTTAACTCCACTGTATGCCTGCCTTCCCCAGTTGGGAGAACTTTGAAGCTCTGGAAGGTTTTTTGTATTATGCTCAAATGTGCAATGAGTAAAAGAACCAAATATATACAACTCCTGTCTGATGTGTGCAGGTAGCCCAGAAATTGTTCCTATAAACTAGACGCCTCTGCAATATGTGAAAGTTGTCATGAGGCAACTTTCTGAAAATGTGACATTTGTAGGGCAGAATCCTCACTTTTATGGAAGAGATCCCTACAGCACAGCAACACAAAAGAGTCTAATCATGTACATTATCTCCTACACCTTCTCTTCTTATATCAGATTCATAGAAATCAACAGCAATGCCTTCAAACACAGAACGTCTTCTTGACCACTTGCTGCTCCACACCAATTAGCCTCACATCTTTCTCCATCTCACTGCTATGTTAATGTTGCGACACTGCCAGCTGTGCCCAAGCTGCAGCTCATGTTTCCAACAGAGGATGTTGTTCCAGGGGATGTCAAATAATCTCTCCCTTTAAGTTGATATAACCTCAGAGAAAAAAAGCACCTTGCCGAGCTTCAGCACGAGCGGCGCAGCAGAGCGCCCCGTGGCAATGAAACACCTTCCCTTCTTCTTGCCGTCGTCCTAACTCCAAGGATATCAGGGTATCTTTCTTTTTTCATTTACTTTCTTGCTATTTGGAGATTGTAGGATTAAAGATCTGTGGGTTTGACAGCATTAAGTTATTCCACCCACTCCACATGGGAATCCTTACGTAGGGCTCAATTAGGTGGCACACTGTCGCTGTGGATAAACTTGAAAAAGATCTTGTGTTAGGACAGAAACAATTGTTTCTTTTTGGGGGAAGTTTGACAGACGTAATGAGAGCCAGAGGTGGTTCTACAGTAAAGTGTGTCGTCTTTATTTGTGGTAAACACCCACTCAATTTTTCCTACAGATCCCTCTCTGTTGGTGGCAAATCAGATAGTGACTGTTATCCTCACCGTCCTCGTGTGACCTAAAAAATCTCTTAGAGATGGAGTGTCATAAAAGCAGGAGATGGTGAGCTTTACAACAATGAAAACTTAAAGCCATGAAAGAACAAAGCTCTCAATCTTGACTTTATTCTACATGTTAAAAGTTACAGAAGAACCTGCGCAGTTTGATTGTGACTGTTCATTTTGGCAAATTTTGAGATTAAGTGTTCAGCCAAAAAAAATCTGTTAGTTTGAGCACATTTTAGTCTTTTTTTCCCTGTAGCTATTATTATTAATGTATGGTTAGCAGTTTTTTATGGGAAAAAGAGTCCCCAACTGGGTGAGACCAAGACCCTGACATGAAGAGTGTTCTTGTCCAACCAGACGTTAAACAAAACTAACGTTTTAGCCACATTGTTTTGATGCTAACAAAAGCTACGGTTTTACTTGACTTTATGCTCTATGGTGGTCAACAAGCAGAAGCAAAATTTGCCAGAACTCTTTTCCACAATTGATTTCACATGACGTGTGTCAGTTTTGCCTCTGGCGTTGCTCCATGTTAGTGAAAGCTAATAACCGTTGTCCAAGGGGTTTTTGACCAATCAGAAACAGAATCTTACACAGCCAGAAGATCGGTAAGAGAGCCGGGTAATAATATTATTTATTACAATTGATCATGTTATTCATTATATAGTACTTTTTAATATTCTCTATCTCTGTATGTAGACATATCTATATGTCCATATACTGTATATTGAATGAAGTCTAACAATGCACATTATATTTTGTCTTTTTATATCACCCTGGAATGACTCTGTTACCATTTGTTATAATTACACCATGTCACCATGCCAACCTGCCACTTCTGCATAATGTCCTTACTGCCTGTATAATAACAACTATTTATATGTTTACATTTGTATATACCTTTAGATTTTGCCCTTCTTATTGTGGATTAAGATAAGATCAGACTGAGTCGTATCCTGTCTTGATGTTTGGTCTTTGTTAATAATTTAATATGGATTATGGTCTAGACCTGCTCTGTTTTTTCAAAGTGTTTTGAGAAAACTTTTGTTGTGATTTGGTGCTATATAAATAAAGATTGATTTATCGATTGACGACCAAGAGTAGATCCAAACTTCAAAACGTCTTACTAAATTGGTCCAAGGTACCGGCACACTAGGATAAATTGAACTGCAGACATCTCATGATGTGTTATGTGATGGGTGGTTTTGGCTGTGGGGTCGCCTTCATATTAGAGGGGCAGTTGTTTGACTTGTAGACTAGAGGACCTGGGATCAAAGTATCCTAAGGCAGGATATTAATCCAAAATGACTCCAGAAGAAACCGCCTGCAGTTTAGATGATCAATAGTTGAACAGTTGAGTTACGCGGCAGCAAACTAGTGTAAGACTTTATTTTAAGGCACCCTCGTGGTCAGGTGACTAGAAGAGCATACTCTTGCGAACAAGTTCAAAGAGTAACATTAATCCCGCCTCTGTCTTTGCAGATAGCCTGGACTAATGTTTTCTGGGAGAACAAAGAGTATTCGTTGAGTTCACTCCCTCCACTGAATCCATTTACACAGTATCATACTCCTACTGAACAAACAGGAAGCTCATCAAAATGTCAAGGCAGGGACAGAGACGTGGGCTGTTGTAAATCCGATGGTCTGATTGCTCCTTCAGCAGAGGAGTGAGAGTCGAAGACATTTCCTCCCCTGCTGTCAGTCACACACGCACATTTCCAGGAATACAACTCACAACTGGACAGATGGAATAAAACAATGAAGGGCATTAAAATAGATTGGAACAAAAACCTGAAAGAGCATTAAAGTGAAGTGATTCTTACACCAGCACATATTCTGTACAGCAGCCATTACAACCGCCATCGGGTTTAATTTCAGAACAAACACATACAGGTTAGCTTTCAGCACGTAGGTGTTTAATGAAGGAAACATGACACTGACTTGTCGACACAGTTATGAAATGTCCTGTTGGATTTATTAAAACTGTGACAGTATTTGGATTACATTTCTATTACTAACAGTTCTGTGTTCTTTATCTGCGCTTGGTGGGAGGGAGGATCAGTTTAGTCACAATTAAAGAAGATGTACCTAAAAATACTGTCACTCAACAGTGAAGTGGCATACTTGTCAAAAGTAGGTGTGTTACAGGCAAGGGATGCTAGGACCCTTTGTTGAGAAACCAGCTGGAGAAGTGGCACTGAAGCAAGGCTAGCAACCACTGCGACAGGTCAGTTTGGCAACTTTTTTTTTTTTAACCGTCATTTTGATTTTTTACAAAAAAATAAAAAAAATTGACACACAATTTCTGAATAACTTACCAGCTATGCAATAAAGAAACAAAAATAAATACATAGTTGAATAATATTATGTATATTTGTATATATATATGTATATTTGTATTATATATATATATATATATATATTTAATTAAAACAATTATATAAATAAAATAGAATGAAGTAATGAAAATAAAACTTAAGATTGGCACATAAACTAGGACAGTCCGCTTTCCAGCAGAGGTCAGGTCAATCACACAGCAACACTGTAATGCAGAGCTCATATGTTTGTTACATATCACTTCATTACCTACCCAAATAAATTTGAACAGCCAGTTCCAACTTTGAATTTAAATGTCTAAGTTCAATTGTAGACCTGCAGTCTTCTGTTTCATTGTGCCAGACCTGCATTAGTCTCTGTTTCCACTGAGCGTGTTGGTGGCTTTGTCCTTCTAGTTAACAGTTAGCATTTTCCTTGGCAATCATCAGAAAGTATCCGCATTATGTACCTCTGGTCTCTGTTAACTTTTGGGTAAAATTCCCAACAAAAATATGTGAGGGGTTAAGTGCAGTCACTTGTGAAATATTTTCAATTGCTGCCAAAAGCCTCTTTGTTGAAGCCTTACTCTTGAACTCGTCTTTGTCTAGCTGCAGCCCACTAATCAGCTAATTGAGTCTTTGGTGTGTGAGTCACTGATATATAATGAATTTTTATATTTTTGCATCATCAGTTTTAAGCACCAAATGCTGAGCATTATCAGACTGAATCAGTAATAGCTGTGTTTGAAAGCTGAAAACTTACTTTGAAGCTGCACTTTCATTCAGCTTTTCCAGCTTAACTGTTGTATATGAAAGTAAGTTAGTAAAACAGCAGCGTTCATGGAAATCTGGAGTGATGCAATCCTGCAGTTGTATGAGCCACTGGTGTCCTTTGATTCAGAAAGGTCCCACCAGGTAACTTGGGATCTCTCCTGCTCTCCAGTTAGCTCTGAAGTTTCTCTTCCCTTTCCTTTGGTCTGTTGAGTCCTCGTTCTTCCTCAGTAAACTCTGGTTCATAGAGGTGTCTGTTTTTTTGTCTGCCTGTTTAAACTATTTAAACTATATGTAACATGTGTATATACCTTTAATTAATTTATTTATTTATCTATTTTTTTGTATTATTATTGTTATAAATTAATTAATCAATTGTATTTATTTATTTTATTTATTTATACTCAATTTTTGCTGCTATTACTATTATGTTTGTGTTGCTGCAACAACTGAAATTCCCCCTGGGATCAATACAATACTAATACGACAAGGGAATTTCTGTAGAATGAAGTTAAGTGCTGAAAAATGTCCAAATGTACAGTATTATTTTTTTTGTACTAATATTACTGTTTGGGTTTGACTTTTTGTGCAGCTACATTTTGCTACAGTGGTAGCCAAGCTTCCATTCTTAGTTTCTCAACATCTCCTGTGGGTAATACAACTACTATTGACAAGTATCTCATACGCTACACAAATAGTATTTGATTTTACAACATAGGGGGAAGATATCCGTGAAAAGTAAACAAAGAAAAAAGGCTTGCTGTATAGACAGGACCAAAAGACACATACAGTGTTGGGTTCACTAATAGCTCTTTGTTTTGTATAAATAGGAGACATTTTTCCCCCAAAGGCAGATCCAAATTTTAATTACAAAAGCCTGTAGTGGGATGAAATACAGTTTGGAAAATCTGCATCTGACATCAGTTTTACTTTTAACAATTTCTACTAATTGTGCTTCTTCTCTCCATGTTGGTATTCATCGTCTTCCTCTGCCGGTGTGTATTTTGTTGCTGATCCACTGAGGAAAGACAACAAGAACAAAAGTCAAGCACTAACTAAAGGCCATTGAACAGCAGGTAACCTCTCTCTTCCCCAGCCGCAGTGTCAGCTAATTGCTGCTGACATTTTACCCGTGTTGTTTCGATCAAAAGTGTTCGGATGCATAGCTTTCTTTTGTTTCTCCACAAAAGGGGGATGTGGTTCAGAAATGCCATCCTCTTTGCCATTTTACTGAGCATGTTTGGAAAAAAAAAAGAAAAAATAAGTCTCATTATCTCGCAGTCTGCTTTGACAAGCACGGAGCAGTTTCTTGAATACTGCAAATATATCTGATCCTCCTGCACGGAGGGTACAGTCAACATCCAGCAGATCTGCCTGTCAGGTAACAAAGACTGCGAACTGTCAGGAAGAGTCCCAGAATTCAAATTAGTTTCAAATGAATGAAACAGACGCCCAAAGAAGAAGAACCTGCTGCACTGAGATAATACTCAATCTAAACATCCCGTGTTTTAATTGCATTGTAAGGTTATAGCTAGGAATTTAGCATGTTGTTGCAAACTTGATACGTTTCTTCACATTTGATTGTTTATAAGTTATACATAGCTTGCAAGGTTTGTTTTGTCTATTGTTTGTTTTTACGACCCAATTTATAACCCAGCTACGGCGCCAAACAAGACAATCTGCTACAGCCTGAACGATCCTCATTAAGAGAAACTTGCTGCAAATGCAGATACGATGCAAATTTAAAAACACCTGCAAAGATCAAAACAATTGCAACAGCAGAAGCAAATGCACAACAGCAAATGTGCAACTTATACACACAAAACCAGAAACCGCTGCAAAATGATACAAATGATCTGAGTCAACACTGTTTGGACAGAGGTGCTCCAGGCCTCGTGGGGGCGCAAAGTGACACAGCTTTATTGTTGGAATATGGTACAGAAAAAAAAAATCAAACACTGAATTGATCAGGTATTGTTTTATGCAGCATGTCATGTCCTCTTGCTACTGTGCCAAAACACAACTTTGTGGAGATGTAAACAAAACCTACAAGTTTTTTATGGAGAATAGTTTCTAATTGACAGAAAGCTTTGCTAAAGGAACTGCGTAGCTTTGGTCAAATAAGGATCTGAATACGCACTAGCAGCCTCTGTGACTTTCTCTAACAACCACAGGAGCTTCAGACCGCCGGGAAACTAGAGTATCAAGCCTGAAGTTATCCAACCAATCCATCCATCCATCCATTATCTTGACCGCTTATCCCGTTAGAGGTCACGGGGGGCTGGAGCCTATCCCAGCTGGCTCTCGGGCGGAAGGCAGGGTACCACCTGGACAGGTCGCCAACCTATCAAGGGCTATCCAACCAATTGATATGTATAATTGAAAGTCAGTCCTTGGGGAAGAAATCAACATTTTGTTTGTAATGTTTGCTTTTCAAAGTAGGGATAATGTATGAATCGTGAGCATGTTGTATGGCAGAATGGAACTACACATGGTGAGCAGTGTGGTCTGTGAGACTGCCAGATCAAGGCAGGATATTTACGCCCCTATTACATTACGTTTACAATGTGTAACGAACAGACTGAGAATGATGGGGTGAGGTTGTTCTGCCTCTAATCCACCGCTAGAGGAAGTAACAGGGGCGAAATGAGGGAAAGACGTGGTGAAAGCTAGCATGAGAGTTGTGAAATAGCACTATGTGTGTGTGTCAGGCGCTCCGGCTTGTGTGTTTACACGCTGTGCCTCTAATGCAATGTGAAATCCCACACTTGAACAGCAACATTATGCTGTTGCACACTGTAAGTACAGAGATGTAGTGACAGCAGAACTTGGTTATAGCACTGCAACAACCTGCTCACCTCTTTATCCTGCATTTTACACAGCTGTAGTAAATATTTAATTCTGATTGGTCGGATAAAGCATTCTTACAGGTCTGATACATTTTTATAACAGACCAATCAGCTGTAATCATAGACTTCAGAGGCCAAACCTTTTTAATTTGTTCATTTAAAGACTGTAGAGAAAAATAGGAGAGATAAAAACAGCAGAGGAAAAGCAAGGAGGATAAAAGATAAAAACTGAAAGCTTTTGCCCATGATGCGGAAATCTACCAAATTGAAAATGGCACCTGAAGTAATCAATATCCATTCACTGCTCACTCCACAGTCATCAGGGGAAATGCTCAGTGTAATGTGAACAATAACAACTAGTTAACAGCTAATATTTAGCTCTTTTTGAGGCTGCAGTAAAATGCCAAAACTATCGACTTTGATACACCTAACCAATCAGCAATAAGCATCAGTTCACCCGCCATCTTGTCTTTAGTCGTACAAACACTCTAGCAGCTGATTAGCGGATCATGAAGGCAAAGATCAAACTTTCAGCAGCTCTGTTTTCACAATTTGGGATTTCAGGAAGTTATTTGTGTATCCAAAAACATAAACTGCTAATTATTTGTTATAGATTACTACTTTATATGAAAATGCCAGATTGGCTTAATTATGCCATATAAGCAATTTAGCTTCATATACCAAGTTGAGGGCATCAGAATGCTACCACAGACTAAGTTTTGGCCAAGGTACCGTACACCCTGCAGTGGGCCAGTGTCCTATGTAAGGAGAGCTGAGTAGTGTTATTATTTTTTAATGGTGAACTGTGAACTAGGAACAGCAATGGAGCCAGACTTTTCTGACTAGGGTGGCCAAACTGGGGCATTGACTTTTGCAGGGGTGGCCAGCGTGATAAACATTAGGGGCTTACCAAAACTAATGAGGGTTATCTCCACAAATGACATCCAATTTAACTTACAATATTAAAAATGGGTTTATTTTCTTGCTGACCTTCATTTTTAAGGACTCAAGTTAAGATGTTTTTCCAAGTCACCATTTAAAGTACTTACAGAAGAAAATGTTCCACATTGAAAAAGAAGAAGCTACTAGCAGCCTGATTTCAACATATGAACAAGTAAATTGCCAATCATGGTTTAGGATTTCAAGGTGGCCAATCAGCCACTGACTGTACAATCCAACAACTATATTTTTGTGCAGAAACAAACCACAATTTAAATTAAGATTTTTGTAAAATGACAGCTTCTTTAGTAAGTATCCATTTTAGTAAGTGTGATGCAGGTTGTCCTGGCAGATTGGACTTTGACAGGGTGAGCTGCACCACAACGTGGAGCAGAGGGGTTTTGCCTTATACACTGCTGTGGCAATCTGCTCACTTTACATGATCCTGCTTATTACAAGGCTGTGGTAAATAACCAATTCTGATTGGTCAATTAAGACAGTCCAGACAAACTACTTGCTATGAAGATCAAACCATTGCTAGTAGATACACAGCTTTATTACAAACAGTGGTGTGGTGCTAACTGTAAACAGTTCGCAAAAAGAAGACGGGGAGCTTGACGTCTATATGTTTAGTTAGTGTTAAGTGTGGGATGAAGAGAAAGAGAGAGATTTAAACCAACTCTTGGCCTAAGTTGAAAAAAAATGGAGCGCCACCTGCAAGCTAGTTCAGGCAGACAACTCGAGCTGCGCTGATTCATACTGACACGTCATCATCCTCTCTATCAGCTGATCTCAACATCCTCATTTGGCGGCCTTAAGCTGCAAGGCTCCCTGTCTCTGCCTCTGCTTTGCCAGTGCTCCTGCTATCCTGCTCAATGCTGTGTGCAAACTTCATAACCACCTCGTCCCCGACATCCATCTGCGGCTCCGGGGTTAGTCCTATCTCATTACTCCTAAATGTCTCCATTTAAATAATCTACAAGGAGTAATGACATTCGGAACCCATACGCCAAACACAATACTGTATGCTGCAATAAACTTTATCTTAAGTAAACTTGAGTTGTCTGACTAAAACTAAAAGAAGCCAAGTCGATGTGAAGTAAGCCCCAGGGTTTACTGTCGTTATGTACCTTTGTCGGTAGTTGAAGTCCACAATAATGCAACTTCTCTCTGATGACAGACAGCTGCCACTCAACGGGTCCATGATCTCTGCCAAAAAAATTTGCTGCAAGAAATTCTGAACACAACTTCTCATTGACTGAGGACAAACCACATGACTGAGGGGTTTTGTGTTTTTATTTGGGTCCCAGTGACACAGACAAAGATCTGCTTCGGCGGGTGATTGATCCCCCGCGTATAGAAGGCGACACCTCTGCTTCTTTTCGCCTAAATGCAACAAGAGTCGATTGATGGCCGTGAAGTGGATTTCGATGTCTTTTCAGTCGCTCTCAGATTTGTTTTTCTTTGATTGCATCTCCACAGATTCTTTATTCTGGATGGCTGGCACCCTGTGGGAAGCACAAGCAGGGAGAAGCTAATCCCTGCTGTTATTCTGAAGCTCAACAATGCTGAATCCAAACAAAATGAGAACTGTCCCTCAGAGGCACCTGGTATCGCAGAACAAATTTGGAGCTGGAAACAGCGAAAAGGAGAGATAATGACTTCTGACACACAAGTTTCTCACAGCAAACAAACTTGTTGCGATTGTGTGGAGAATAAATTGCATGCCCCTGCTCAGCTCTGGAATGAGCTAATATTTATTAAACCAATCAGTTTACTCACTTAATCCCATCTTCATTGTCAAAGTCCTAACAAGTGTTGCCACAAATATGTCAGATTTGTTACATCAGATATTACCTTTTTCAAACATCCCACATTTCAGTTTGAGTCATCTCCTTTATGGCCTGAAGACATAATTAACAGTGACAATAATAGATGCACATGTCCTGAGGCGAATTATGTCCAACAGAGATGAGAATATTTAATTTGATGATATTTTGCTTCAAGCCAAACTGTGGAGTGTTTAATTTTCACACAGGCTGATGTGACCGCATGCTCAGAATATTACGTGGAGCATTTATGAGGTCTCAACTCTTTCCAATCAAGCAGACTCTCCAAACCGGCATACAGAGCAGGGACAGACACGGACACAAAATCTTGTGTGAAGAAACTACACTGAAAATGAAAAAAAAAGGCCAAATGTGTCATGTCAGGAGACAACAAAAAACTAAAGATTGACATAAAAACACAAGTTATGCATCTGTTGGTTTAGTGACTAAAGTCATTACAGGAATCAAATCTAACTCAAGTGCTTTACCGTATATTTTATCAAAACATTAATTATACCTTTGTGTCCTCAAAGCCCTGGATTTATAACTATTCCTCTGGGATATGTCAGGTGTTGTTTTCCTGTAATGAAGACTGCATTTCCCATGAGCACCTTCACCTACAGTCTTACAGATGTAGCCCTCGCTAACACGTGCATTTGCTGTGGAGACAAACGGAACACTGGTCTTTATTCAAATATACTTTTCTGTGATCAAGCACTTGTTTCAGTACTCCTTGGCTGTTTTCGAAACCGCCTACTATACTAGCAGTGATTTGGCCAAAAGTCAGTATGTAGTATGTGGACAAGAGCAAAATCTGCAGTATGCTAAAACTACTGATTTGGGAAATTTCTCAGTATACAGTGGACCAGTCTCCCTCGAGTACTGTTTCCCACAATCCACAGGGCTAATGTTCTGCTTCTTTTTTCTGTATATAACGGCGGGCACTCCGTTTTTAGGTAATGTGAAAATTATTTAATTCCATGTAAACCACTTCTTAACTCTTTAAATCATAAGTGGATGCTAAAAGAAACAGTTTTGCTATCAGCTTCGTCATTGTTTACAATCCTGCAATGCCTGGCCCAGCACACTGCAGAATAGATCCAACAGAACAGCCATACTATATACTACCCATAAATGTAGTATGCAGTACGTACTGCATACTACATTTATGGGTAGTATGGAGCAGGCAGCTTTGAAAACAGCCTCTGTGTGTGTATTGTTTCCTGTGTTCTGTGCCTTGTTTTACTTCCTGCCTGTGTGTTTTTCCCTACACTTTGATTGCACCTCATTAGTAACACCTGTGTCCTGTGCTCACACCTGTTGCTCATTATCCAGCGTGTGTTTAGTCTCTGTGTTTCCTCCCTCGCCTTCAGTGTTATTTGGGATTTATCTTCTTGAGTGTCCTTGTGTTTTCAGTTGCTTGAATCTCGACTGGTTACCTCTGCAATCTTAATGAGTCACTTTAGTCCATGTTAATGCAAGTTGTACCTGTCACATATCAACATCATGTTCCCAAGTTCATACTTAGCTGCAGTTAATTTCATGATACTTAAGAGCAAAGTTTCAGGAGCAGGACCACGCACATCCTTCTCTTTCCCTGTTGTTCTCACATTCCGCACCCTTCCCTCCCACCGTTTTTTCTTTCTATTCCTCTCTTTCTGCCTGTACTTAGAGCTCTAAAGGAGAGTTTGTCTTGCCCGGGAGCTTCCATGGATCCCTTAATAACCTTCCCCAAACCAGCACCAGTGATAAGTTCAATGTCAAATTCAGAATCACTATTACAATTAAATCAATGTCATGTCAAATTGCATCATGTTGATGGTGTGTCCTTGCTAGTCAATCTTGTCTTGTGTTTTATCCTGCTACATCTTTGTCACTGTTTGAATCAAGTTATGTGTGCTAATGTCACAAGCATGTTCTGAATATGTAAGGAGTCAAAAGTACAGTTCAAATTTGAGTGAAAATTTAAGGACAAAATGTGAAAAGAACAGTGAAACGTGTTTGTACTTTCCTCCTCCTCCTACATTCCTACTTTGTCATTGAACGATGAATCTTAAAAGACACCTGATTCTGACTCCCCCCCCAGCCTGCTCACTCAACTTTTGATTTCCCTGAGAAGTTTTTGCGCTTCTTCAGTCACACCTCGGCATATGAGCTCTGTGAGTGCATGAGGAAGCACAGCTCTGCTACCCCGCTGTGAAAAAAAGACCTTAGCTTTCAGCTTCTATTTTGGAAGGTGTTTGTAAAAGAAACTTAATATGTTGTATCATAGATGTCTTAACATAGCAACCCCACTGAGATGTAACACTCAGTGCCGTGCAACTTATCAGAGTTAGATATAAGTCACAAACTGTATGGAGGAATGTGATATCTGAGTTTTTAATTCATTTGAAGATGTTTCTGGTGCCTGGAATCTGTGCATATTCACCTGAAACCCTGACCTTAAATTAAGTAGGGTATTTTTTATTGCATTTTTGACAGTGTACTTATCAGGTAAAGCTAAAACCAAATTAGAATTTCCCTCTCCGTCATGTGCAAAGGAGCAGAGATCATTTGGTATTACACTCACAAACACCAGCGTGTTAACGTGGATCCCATTTGGATCGTTGGACCACTAAACCGCATCTATTATTGAAGCGTGAGGGAGAATTTTTAGAGCACTCTGAGTGTCTGCCATATTCATAATTTATATTTAAATCCTTCTTGGGCCTCACTACATATTCCGATCTCATTTACTGTCATCCGTGCAGTCTCGCCGCCTTTATCCTCCAGGAATCTGGTCTCAATTAATGTTCTTATCAAGATTTGGGTGAGGATTTGAAAAGAAAGGTGCTTGGCAGTGACCATGGAAACTACAGGAATAAATGAAACTGTGTTCTTATGCAGACACAGAAATGAATTAATCGTACAGGATTGGTTTCTGCATCTTTTTGTTTCAGTTTTGTACAATCTCTGGGATCAGGCTAGGTTGCATAGCAGGGTTTTGTACATTTTAATCCAGCCCTGGTTTCCTAAAGACACCCCACAGAAGTCTGTATATCATGTAAGCTTCAGGATTGATGCATAAATATTTCATTTAAACAAATTGATTGTTGCAAATACTGATGTTTGTGTTCAATTTTCTGCCTAGTTTGTCTTTCACAGAGGGCTGACTCTGCATCCACACCATTCTTGTACCGCCAAGGGGGGAAACTCTCCACACAGCCAGGGTCTGTCAGACGAGATAGTGTTGCAACCGCACAGAGGAATAAAAAAAAAAAAAAATGGAGGGAGAGAGAGCTTCAATCATTCATCACCTCTTCGAACACCAGAGTCACAGAGGTGAAGATTCAGAATACAAAAAAACAAGATTCAGGGTTGGTAAAACTGCAGAAACAGACAGGGTTGTTTTCAGGGTGATTTGTCATAGATTCTGGACAGCGGACAGAAGTGTAAAGTGCTACAATTTGCCCAGGGAAAGATCTTCCAGAAACCCAGAAGATCAGAAGTGAGGGATTCATTACCACTTGTGCGTTTTGCTTTGTCTTTAAAGTACTTGTTCTGCTGTTTTCATGCCAAGATAAAAGTTAAGGCCTCAAGTAGAGAAGAAACTCCAAAGTACAAACAACAAAAGTGAATTGAAAAACAGAGGAACATTTAGAAATATCAACTAAAAGGAGTCTGTATGAGTTATTATATTTATAAATAAATAACAAGCTAGCATATCAGATGGTCAGCAAATTTGCTTTCAGCTCCTTAGGGCGTTAAAGCTCAATGTAAAGCTATTTTCATTTCACTGTCTCTGTTGTCTTAGATGCAGATTTGTTGTGTGCGTAAGGGTTTGCTCCTTTCCCCATTTGCCTCTTGTTAGCAGATGTAGGGCACATCAGCGATATGAATAAATCATTTAACAAAAGCAAATGTTGTACAGCAGATTTATTTATGATCATGCCTACACCTCTGGGCTTTGCAAGAACAAGACATCTCTGCAAACTAGAGCTGTGATGCAGGCTGGCACTTCTTCTCAGGAGTGACCTGACTGAACCAAAGCCACGTCTCTCAAAGCATTAGAAGACGAACTGACTCAGCAAACAAAAGCTAAAGACATAGTGAAGAGTATTATGCTGCTGCTTGAAGCTGATAAACCAACCCGGTAAAATTGCCTCCTCTTGTCTATCTCAACGAGAAGCAGACTGTAAACCTTCTATCAAGGGCATGGTTTTCAGTACAACATTTATGGGGATATTGAGTCAACCAATCCTGTATTCTTGTGTATTTTTATGCCATTATTTAAAATATAAGTGTCTTTCTGGCATATAAAGTGATATAAATAACTCTAAACATTACTTTGTCACAGAAACACCAACATGATGCTAGTACCTGCTGACACAGAAATGGCCTGTTACCATAAAAGATGTCCTGCGGTGTCCTTCCCATAGACTGTATAACAATTGGACGTAGTCTCTATTAATGTCGCCCATTTGTATCTGTAGCAGAACTATGAAGCCTATCATCGGAGGATGCCATATGGGAAATGCTGACTCAACCTAACTTTAGTATGACGCAAAGACTCAGAGTTGGGGCGGGCCTTTAGGCTCTTTGCCAACAGCTACAGGGTGCCCACCTGTCAGTCAAGTCAGCTGTGCCTCTACTTATGCAAAACTTGTAATCTTTGTATCTTCTAAACTACTGAATTTAGACCAAAACCATTTTTTGCACCAGGCTGTAAACATGGTTATTTTTACTGTTAAGATTATGGTTTTTGAATGAGTGGTTATGTGGTTTCTGGTACTTTTGGAGCCAGCCTCATGTGGACACTCGATGAACTGCAGTTTTTAACACCTCAGCATCAGCTTCATTTCTCACGGCCGGAGGTTGCCGCTTAGTCCCTCCTTTAAGTGTCCAGCAATTTACCAAGATACTGGCCACCCACCTCCCCTGGTCACTTCATGTTGTGCATTTCGAGCCTCTTCGGCAACACTGGCTCTCCACCGAGCAGCAACCTCTGACTAAGAAATTGTAGCCTATGTTGAAGTGTTAAAAACTGCAGTTTCCTGAGTTTCCACTTGAGGCTGGCTCTGAAAGTACTAGAAACCACAGACACACCAATTAAAGAGCTAACCTTTACAGCAAAAATAAACACGTTCAAAGAAACAAGAAACCAGTTTAGTCTGGGGTGACTTTTTTCGTAACGCAGCAGTTTCCAAGATATTAAGATTACGAGTTTCTATAATTAGTGGCACAGCTAACTTGACTGACAGGCGGGAAAACTGTAGCTGCTGGCACGGAGGCTCAAAGCCCTCCTCTTTACTCCACACTAGCTTTACAGAAGTTAGGTTGAGTTCAGCATTTCCAATCAGGCACCCTCCAACGATAGGCTTCAAAACAGCGCTTCAGAAACAGATGGGTAGCTATTTCAATATCACTGACATACTAAATAACCAGGGAGTAATAATAGAGCCCATACTACAATATTAAGAGTTGATAAAAGCATAATTGATCAAATTCATATAGAAATCTACAAAACCGTTCTGGCTGCTGGCACTACAAAAGATTTAAAGTTCCTGAGACCATTAAAAATCTTGTCTCTGCCTTTGGCTGCCCAAAAAATATAACCTTGAAACCTACCCATTGATTATTCTGCAGATCACTGCAGGTGTCTGGTAAACTCAAAATACCTCTAACTGCTATTTATCTGAATTATGACTAACCAATAATCTGGGGGATGTTATGGATGCAACGTCCACTTATTATACAGTCTATTCTCTCTACACTGGCTGGACATAATGCCTCGTTGCTTTATCTAAATGTATGGTAATGATGTAATGAGGTAAAAAAGTATTGAAAAGAAAACAAAATTGGAAAAGGTGAAAGCCAGAAAAAAAAAAAGGGTAAAGTAAATCTCCAAGGACTGACCCTGTTGAGCAGCATCACAAGAGAAACACGCCCACTAGGTTTTTCATTAAGGTTGATTCATGAATATTTATGAAGTTGGGTCATCCATGATAGCTGATTGGATACTGTAGATGACAACTCCTATTAAACTCCTCAAATTCCAAACTACAATTTGTTTGTCCTCTCAGAGAAAAAGACTCAAACCTTCTTTTGGGACTTGAGGCAACTTCCTGAGAGAAATTCTAGCATTTCTTCCTCCATGTCAAATTTACTTGCAAACACATCTTATCACAGATACACACAATCTCAAGGACCAGTATACACATATCCACAATATTCATTTATATATGCATAGAGTTTGCGATGTAACACAGAACAGCACAGATATTTCAATGAGGTGGCTTTTGATAAAATATTGTTGGCACAAGACCACACAGAGCCAGAGACCACTTAATACAAGGCGTTATATCTCCATCCAACAAACACAACTGTTATATTTCAATAGCAATGGCAGCAAAGACACTGACATTGGCTTTCAAGGATATCACAAACAGGAGGAGCTAAATCCCCCACCTCAAAGGACTGCAGCCAGTTTGTGTTCGTAAACACAGAGTAAACAGGGGACTAAATGCAAGGTTGTGAGCTATAGAACCAACAACGCTGCCAACTGAGTGAAAGCCTGCAGGGAGCTTCTCCAGGAAGTAGATATAAGAGCAGTGAGCACATTGCTCTTCAGTATGCAGAGGTTAATGTAAGGTTAATGTTTATCAGTGGGCGGAATATACAATACGTGCAGAGTTTACCACACATGCTCTGAAGGCTGCCAAATAAAGTTGGCTCATAAAGCAGAAAAATGCAGTGTTGATTCTGGAATAAACCTCACAGGTCACTCAAACATGGAACATGATCATTTGTTGCTGTCACATGTTGTCAAAAGTGTTGCTACATCAAAGGGATGTCAGGAGAAAAAAAACACTGCTCTGCACAACAAGAGATCGCACTGTAGAGCTCGGTAAATATGAGTTTACAACACCTGAACATGCTTACATTACAGCAAAATCAGAGAGAGAGCAACCACTGCAACCTTCCCTGTAATGCGTATTTAACTCTTCACTCTCTGGGGAATATGCTGCATATTATCTACGCTACAGTCTCCTCTTTAAAAGGGAGAGTGTAGTGCATGTGAATGAGTTCCGTACACGACCCTCAAACCGAGCACACTTGATGTCCTCGTACACAGACTGAATTACAGTCTCTCTATTCCCTATCTTAGTCAAGCTGAACACATCCTGTTTGAAGAAGATGACAACCAAAAGGCTCCAGATGATGAAGCTGACGCATCCAGAGAGTGAGGCTGTGATGTTCCCCGTTGAAGCTTGAATTTTTGCCACGCTATCAGTATAAGAGTGCTTTTGAAGTGAGTTGAAAGAAGTTGAACCTCAACTGTGTGTACTTCCTCATCTGTGAGTGTGTGGAAACACAGCAGACCTAATGAGAACGCTAATCTCTGACTTTACTCTTCTTAAGGGAAAGGGACTATTCCTCAAACTGAATATATGAACACTAAACTTATGATCACTGATGCAGGTGGGTGCTAAAACAAGGGTGATATGGTCTCTACCTTTAGTGCCAGTTAACATGCTAGCTGCTATTAATTTCTTAGCAGCTAGCAAGCTTCAGACATGTCCAGGTGGAGTGTAGGGTGACCAGGTATCCCTTACATAGACTGTATAAATATTGGTCGTAGTATCCGTGACGTCACCCATCTGTTTCAGAAGCACTGTTTTGAAGCCGATCGTCGGCTGGAGCCATCTTGGAAATGCTGAATTCAACCTAACTTCTGTCGAGCTAGTGTGACGTAACTTTGAGCCTCCTAGCCAATAGCTACAATGTTCCTGCCTGTCAATCAAGTCAGCTGTGCCTCTCATAATGGAAATCAATATCTTCGAAATAGGTTGTTTGCATATGACGTCATTTCCATTGCTAGGTAGTGGCGTGAAATGCAGATGGGGGTCAGGAAGTGAGCTGGAAGAGAGAAACAGCATCTTGTTTTTCCTGTATGTCTCGTATATACAGTGAAAATTGACAATAAAACCTTTGAATCTTCAATCTTGATTTGCAGCAGTCTGCGCAGACACATAAACACATAAACATGCCTTTGGTTTGTGTTTTTTAAGGTTTCCCTAACCGATCGAACAGTGAGAAGTCCACAAGTGTTTATCGTGTCCTAAAGGTCGTGGTTCTCAAGGGGGAAAATGTTAAAAACTCTCTGAAAAACGAGGAAACAGTGGATAGCAAACCTTTGTTTACCGTCCAGAGGAGCAGATTTGGATTCTGCCCATGTGTGTGGTGACCACTTTGTCCAGGGTAAGTTAAAGTAATGTATGTATATACTCCCATTGACTGGAGCGTTTAGAGCGGTTAACCTGCTGTAAGTAAACTAACGTTAGTGTTGATAGCATTGTGGTGAGAAGGACAATTCATATGGACATTCATTTAAAAATACTCACCCTGGAGAAAACCTAGCGACAATCGTTGTTGAGCACCTTGATACCCAGGTCGTGGACCCAACCACTCAAGAAAACGGAGCCTGGAGGCTTTTGAACACCTTCATCTGCTTGGTGGTGCAAAATGAAGTCTGGAACGACGAGGTAGTTTGTGATGTGAACGGCAGACACATTCAGAAATAAACTTGGGTCAGTTAAAAAATCGGAAGTCCTCATGAGAGGAGGATCTCTTCCGACATAATCCAGATTTTTTTTTCAGTATCTCTGTCTTATCACGGTGTCTAGAGCAGCACAGAATGGGCTTTCCTCGGTTGCATCCATTCTGAAATTTACTTCCTAACCCCTGTTTGAATTTCACACGTCACTGGCATGACGTTATTGCAAACAACCTATTGCCAATTTATGAAAAAATTCACCCCCCGTACAGTGTGTGCTGATCAGGAAATTAGCTATCCAGAATACACTGTTTTTGTTTTTTTTTACCAGGCTGTAAACATGTTTAGTTCTGCTGTAAAGATCGGCTTTTGTGAATTTGTGTGTATGTGGTTTCCAGTACTTCCAGAGCCAGCCTCAAGTGGACACTCGAGAAACTGCAGTTTTAACACTTTCGCATTGACATCAGTTCTCGCGGTCTGAGGTTGCCGCTTGGTCCCATATTAAATCACTCATTCTGTATCCTGCAAATTGAGACAATGTCCCACATTTCACTTGCTCTTGTTTTCCACACTGTAACGCTGTGGTCTTCCTACAACCTGGGGAACATCCAATGGTTGTGTAGAAAGCAAGTAGAGGCTGTCACCAATGCCTATGTTGGATGTCAATCAATCAACAAATGTGGGGTCAAGGGCTCGCCAGCCTGATAGTTGTTGCCTTTATTTTTGTCCAACTGGCATAAAGGCACAAGCTACTGAGATGCACTTGTTACACAAATGCAGAAAATGCTGCTACCTACGAAAAAGAAAGAGAAATGCAGCTGCAAAAACTCTTGGAATTTATTCACTTATTCTTGTGATGCTAGTGGAGGCGGATTCCCAGAAAGTTTTTTGGGACCTTTTCCAGTGTTTACTTTCAATCTTTCATGGAGGAGAATGGCTTTAAGTGACATACTACATGCAGATATCACAATAAATTCCTCTGATATTGTTTCTAGACTAAGAGATTGCAAAAAAGATGTCATGTATTCCTGCAAAAGCTGCAACGATAGTTACAGATATGCTTGCACCGGACACCATTGAGATTAGTTAGACAGAGATAGTTAACACAGCTTGACAATGAATTACATGAAAACTGTCCCATAAGAACTTTGAAACTTCATCAGCTTTCAATAACTGCATTTGTTCCAGTCTCCTCTATCCCTCTTTCTAACCACAACTCGGTCCAGGCAGATGGCTGTCTAACATGAGTCTGGTTCGTCTGGAGGTTTGAACTTGCCGCTGTCACTTGCTAAATACTGCAAGATGCAATGCTCACTGTGGTTTAAGATGGGATAAGCCTGAGTCCTGTCTACAAGAGGGGACTGGATCTTATCTTGTCTTGATCTGCTCAACTCAACTCAAACTTTATTTATAGAGCACGATTAACACAACCAGAGTTGACCAAAGTGCTGTACATAATAATAATAATAATACATTTTATTTTGGGCGCCTTTCAAATCACCCAAGGTCACCTTACAGATAATAAAAACAGTCATCATTAAAACATCATAAAAACAAACAAACAAATGGAAAGAGTCATAAATAAAAACTAAAGACTAGGGAAGTACAGAGAGTCCAGTTAGAGGGAGTAAGCCAGTTTGAAAAGGTGAGTTTTGAGTTGGGATTTGAATGATGTTGTGGAGTTCGACTGTCTTATATGTGGGGGGAGGGAGTTCCAGAGTCTTGGTGCTGAGCAGCTGAAGGCTCGGGCACCAATGGTACTGAGGCGTGACGGTGGGATGGTTAATAGTCCAGCTGAGGTTGAGCGGAGGGAGCGGGAGGGAGTGTATTCATGAAGGAGGTCGCGGAGGTAAGTGGGGGCCAGGTTATGAAGACCTTTGTAGGTGAGGAGAAGGTTTTTGTAGTGGATGCGGTATGGGACAGGGAGCCAGTGAAGTTGGATGAGAACAGAAGTGATTTGGTCAGATGATTTGGTGCGGGTGATGATCTGGGTGGCCTAGTTCTGAATGATTTGCAGTCTGTTGATGAGTTTGGTGGGGAGTCCGGTGAGGAGGGCGTTGCAATAATCAATATGGGAAGTGACGAATGAGTGAACCAGGATTTCGGTGCTGGATTGGGACAGTGATGGGCGGAGTCTGGAGATGTTGTGGAGGTGGAAGAATGCAGTCCGGGTGATGTTTTGAATGTGAGGTGCGAATGAGAGGGTGCTGTCCAGAATAACGCAGAGGCTCTTGACTTGGGGTGAGAAGGGTACAGGGAATCCGTCGATGATGATGGGTGGGACTGGGATGTGTTGGGATTTGGTGAGGGTGGATTTGGAGCCGATGAGCAGGGCCTCAATTTTATTCCCATTGCGTTTTAGGAAGTTCCTGCTCATCCAGCTCCGGATGTCTGCAAGGCAGGTGATGAGGGAGATGGGAGGAATGGCAGCAGTGGGTTTGGAGGAGATGTAGACCTGAGTGTCATCGGCGTAGCAGTGAAAATGGACCCCATGGTGACGGAGGAGTGTGCCCAGGGGGAGGAGGTAAATGGTGAAAAGGATTGGACCCAAAACTGACCCTTGGGGGACACCCAGTGAAACACCCAAACACCCAGACTTGTGGTTCCTTAACTGCACAAATTGTTGACGGTCGGTGAGGTATGATGTGAACCAGGAATGCGCAGCACCAGTGATCCCAATGCCAGCCAGGCGGTCCAGGAGCAGTGGGTGGGAGATGGTGTCGAATGCTGCGCTGAGGTCGAGAAGGATGAGAATGGTGTGTAGTCCGGAGTCAGCTGCCCGGAGGAGGTCGTTGGTGATTTTTACCAGGGCTGTTTCGGTGCTGTGTTGTGGACGGAAACGAGATTGGAAGGGTTCATGGAGGTTGTTTGTGTCGAGGTGGGACTGTAGTTGAGCGGCAACCACCCTTTCAAGTGTTTTGGAGATGAAGGGGAGGTTGGAGATGGGCCGGTAGAGGTTCAGGTCAGCTGGGTCAGCACCGGGTTTTTTCAGGATGGGTGTGATAGCAGCCAGTTTGAGAGTGGGGGGTACAGTACCAGTGGTGAGGGAGGAGTACAGATCAAAAGTAGCACAAATGACAAAAATAACCCAAACAATGCCAAAAATACAATACTAAGATACATAAACACAGTGCAAATATATAATAAAACAAGATAGAATAAAATACATTTAAATTTAATTAAGATTTTGCCAGATGTCCACTAAACCTTGGCAGGAACATGGTAATGGAGAAGCTCGGTCAGGTACTAGGGGGCTAGGCCATTAAGAGCTTTAAAAACAAACAATACAATTTTAAAATCTATTCTAAAAAGCAACCAGGAGCAAGTGCAGCGAAGCTAAGACAGGGGATATAATAAAAAAAATAAAAATAAATAAATAAAATAAAAATAAATAAATAATAATAATACATGTTATGTATATTGCACCTTTTAAAAACATGTTTACAAAGTGCTTTACATAGTGCAAGACATAGCCAGTGAAAACACTGAAGCACATGACAAAGGTAAGGAGAGCTAAAATTAATTACGTAAAAACAATAATAAAAAACAAGCAGAAATTAAAAAGTCAGTGATGAGCTAAAAAGTAAAAGCACATTTAAAAAAGTGTGTTTTTAAAAAAGAGATATAAAAGAGGACAAGGATGCGGCTTGCCTGATCTCCTCAGATATGTGGCCATGCTTGTGTTTGCTAGTGAGGAGACGGGCAGCTGCGTTTTGTGCCAGCTGCAAGTGGTGCAATAGTGAATGGTTCAGGCTAAAATACAGTGAGTTGCAGTAATCCAGTCCTGTGTTAACAAAAGCATGGATTACAGTCTCAAAATCTCTATATGGCAGGTACCCCTTTACTTTCTTCAAATGATAAAAGCTGTTTTTAACGACTGAGCTAACCTGGCGATCAAGTTCCAGTCTGTCATCAAATATTACACAGAGATTCTTTACTGATGACCAGTTGTTTGGTGTAAGGGGGGTCAGAAAACCAGCTGGAAAATCTGCTGGACCACATCCAAACATTATGATGTATGTCTTTTTTTCATTGAAGTGCAAAAGTTTGCGGCCATCCAGGATTTAACATCATTCAGGCAGTCTAGCAATGTTTTAACCGAATCATTGGATTTTGAAGTTAAAGGCAGGTAGATCTAACAATCATCGGCATAACAGTGAAAGGAAACATATTTCTTGAAAACTGACCCCAATGGCAGCATATAAAGCAAGAAAAGAATCAGCCCGAGGATGGAGCCATGGGGAACCCCAGAGGTGAGAGGTGCTGAGGATGAGGTGAATTCCCCTAGCTGCACAGAGAAACTCCAATCAGACAGGTAAGACTTGAACCATGAGAGAGCAGAGCCTGTAATGACCACCCACTGCTCCAATTGTGCCAAAAGAGGATCCAATGATCTACAGTATCAAAGGCAGCTGTTAAGTCAAGGAGCACTAGCATGGCAGGGTTTCCTGAGTCAACAGTTACCAGCAGATCATTGAAAATACTTAGTAATGCTGTTGCTGTGCTATGGCGTGGTTTAAAGCCATATTGGAATTTCCCGTAGATATCATTATCCACCAAGAATGACTGAAGCTGAAAAAAAAAACACTGTCTAGAATTTTGGACAGAAATGGTAGCTTAGAGATTGGCCTGAAGTTGGACTGCCCACAGGGGGATCCAGATTTTTCTTTTTGATCAGAGGCACATCCAGTGCTGAGACAGGAATTAATAAATAAGAGAATAACAGAGCCCACCGTACTGAATACCTCTTTAAAAGATGAGAGGGGATGGTGTCTGAGGGACAGTTCGTAGGCCGCAGATGCTTAACTACAGTGGCCAGTGAGGGGAGGGATGCAGTCTCAAACTGATCCAAAACAGCATACAGAGGAGGAACAGTGAGATCAGAGCTTGGGCCAGCAGAAGAGAAGGCAGATGGTCTAAGAGCAGAGATTTTTTCAATGAAAAATTTGAGAAAACTCTCACAGAGGGTGAGCAAGGGTACTACTGGAGAGTTATCACAAGGATTTACAAGGGAGTTAAAAAATGTTAAAAAGAACCTGAGGCTAATGACTATTACAAGAGACAAGATTGGAAAAATATTCCATTTTAGCAGCCTTAACAGCACTGTGGTAGACGGACAGGCTTTCAAGAAGAGCTTGTTTAGTGACATTGATGGGTCTTTGTTAATATTTAACACAAAGTACGGTCTAGGCCTGCGATGTTCGGAAAAGCGTCTTGAGATAATGTTTGCTGTGACTTGGCACAGTAAAAAAAAAGATTGATTGATTGTTTTGCTATGGAGTTTGGAAAAAGTGCACTCAATCAACCTGTGGTAAAGCATTGTTGTTGATTTTTATGAGCTAGTGGTCTCCATTAAAATTGTTACATTTTAAGGTAGAATGGACATGATATGGAAATCTAAACAGCCTCATCATCAAAGCAACATTTCCCACATGGTCCTGAACAAACCACATTTGCCTTGGTGGCACCTGGTCACTCTGGTAGAGAGGGAGTTGCTATTGTCTTAACAAGATTACAATAAAGCAAAAGATTACCTTCACTAAATCAGAAGTTCATAGAAATGACTTCACTTTGTTGATATTGTTAGATTTGGCTAAACAAGGACAGTCAGATGTCTACTTGCAGGAAGCAGAGTTACTCTTGACACTGGATGTAACTCTTATCTTTGTTTACTGCTGCAGATGGCAAACTTGACATTTACACAGTCTCTGGAACGCTCCAACTCCAGTGCAGAAAAACTTTTCAATTCCACACCAGAGTGAGTGAGCGATCATAACAACAGAGGCTAGATAAGGCCCCAGAACAAGAATCTACGTTGTTCTGATAGCAGGGTAACAAACTTAGAGTTAGAGAAAGAGTACTATCAAAAGTCATCCCTGAGTTTCTGGCTGCTAGCATAACAAAAGATTTAAAGTTTCTGAGACCATTATAAATCTTGTCTCAGCCTCTGGCTGCCCAAAAAAATGTAGCCATGATTTCTACTCATTGATTCTGTGCAGATCACTCCAGGAGTATGGTAAACTCAAAACACCTCTAACTCTACTGCTATTAATCTGAATTATGACAAACCAAACATCTTGTACCGAGTGTTTGAGTCACTGTAGTTGATTATATTGCTGTAAGCAAGCATTCTGTAATGACCGAGACAGCCCGATTAGGCTAACTGAAGAATCTCAATTAGTTGTCCAGTTCTTTGTTCTATGGTTCTTTAAATATCGAACAACGCTAGTTGCTGTAAAATCCATGAGAGCGATTTGTGGCACCTCTTCATCAATTATTAAGTCTTCATCAATAATAAGAAATAAGTCTGTCTCCTGTTCCCCATCTCCAAAGACCTAGTTTAACATGTGGGGTTCCACAAGGTTCCATCCTAGGCCCTATTCTCTCCTCTATCTACAAGTCTCTCTACAAGTCGTCCCGGTTCCGCCTGCCGCTGGTCTAAAATGTCTGACTGGTTTCAGGGAGAGGGATCATATAGGTCTCATCCTTGCTTCTCTTCACTGGCTTCCACTCTGCTTCAAGACTGACTTAAAGGTTGCATTATTTGTTTTTTTTAAAGCCTTGAAGAGCCTTCCCCTCTCCTATAATGGACCTCCTGAGCCCTTATACAAGCTCCAGGCCCCTGAGATCATCAGACATGGGCCTCCTGGCATGTGGAACAACCTCCCACCCCCTATTTAGTTGGCCCCCTCCATTGACTCTTTCTTTTGCCACTTGTCTTCTGCTGGTAGTCTCTGACTCAGGAAACAAGGGTTTAATGATGTTTAACAGTGGATGTAACAGGGTTTCGTCAGCATAGCTATGACAAGATAAATTATGCTGATGAATTATATTACTAAATGGAAGAATTTGTTATGAGAATTTTTTCAATCCTTTCAAGCATTGTTCCTTTTTTCTGCTATGCCATGAAGTTTTCTAAAACTAACATTGGCAGGGACAAACATTTTCAAATCTTGAGACAGTATATGCACAAAATTCGTCCCATGCTGCTCAGAAAGGTAGCTGACAACAGCCTCAAGTGAAAAATGTCAGTCCACAGTTTTACTCATTTTTTAATACAATATCTAATAATTATATGACCGTGCTTCAGTGTCTAAAAGATTTAATTTTGCACAGGGAACATGTCGCTCAGGTGAACCACATTCTGCTTTGTATTGCAGCCTGTAGAGGAAAAGAGAAGATGGAGGGCAAAGGAGCAGAGAAGGAGTTTGGAAAGCAGAGTGCAGGAGCAGCACCACAGACAGCTGAGAGTCAGTGGTGCTAATGTGGGGTCTGAGTGTGTAACCTCACTCTCAGTGCGCTCTGATTAAAGAATGATTTATAGGCCTGCTGCAGAGCCCGCTCAGCAATCCGTCTCCTCAATGAGATTTTTTTTTCCCCCTTTCGAGGGGTTTGGTAAATCAAGCCATCTCAGAGAGGATCTTGGGTGGACAATGTCAATGTGTTACTGAGAGGGAGCCATTAAATGCTTTCATCATGATAGCATGAAGGGGGCTCACAGGTGCATACAGACAGGTGTTTGTCACAGACTGTGTTGGCCTTGACTGACTCAGAGAAATGAATCAGCACTTGGAGACATTAACGCATCTATCATTCCCACAGACGGATTCTCTGAGTTATCTCAGCCTCTTGTTTGTGAACTTTTACATGTTGATTTTTTCTTCTTCTGTATTCATGCCACTAATATTTTAACTATTTATTATTAGTTGCATACTAAATATGTAACCATTAAGTGCTTAAAGACCTGGGCCAATAGGTGAAAAAAAAAATCAATTAGCAGTATGCATGAGCCAGGTTTACATTTAATGGCGTTAGACCCCAACATTACAGGTGCTAACGGCAGCATTACCGCACTTCCTAGGCTGTTTAAAGGATGGCGGACATCGTGCTTATGCATTACCAGTTAAGACGAAATATGCAAAGACATTATTTTATTTTTTAGGTCTTCTATACTGTGCGCTCATTTATCCAGTTCAAGAAATTCAGCCAAATTTTCCCTTTATCCTTGTTTGTTATCATTGACGATTCACTTGCTGATAATAGCTGTTTGGTCATTCTATATTATTGTCATAAAATGTCCATTTCTTCTGCTGCAAAATAGTTTTTTCTTGATCTTCTCTCAGTCACAACGGTACCGCTCACCATGTTTATCGTTGTTTATGTGTAGTAGGCATGCGCAATTCAAATTTGTTGGATAGGGGTTTTCCAGGAGGTTCCCTGGACATATGACGTTTTGTACCAGCCTCGCTTTCATGGCGCAATTAGTTAATTGGCCATTTATTTGCAGTCGTGCATGTGGCTAACACTTGTGTGATGGCTGGACGTATATACGGGCCCGGGAAGTCTATGCCAAACTTTCAATGTTAACATACTTGGGCGCAGTAGTTTCAGGGCCTGTGTCCACTGACAGCTTTTCTATGCACAGGAAGCACCCACAACCTAAATTTCAGTGCAATTCTCGCAGGCGCTAACTATTGCTAAGTTGAAAAAGTTGTCTTAAAGCACTTCCCTGATTATTGAGTTTGTATACAATGTTCTGTATACACTCTGCTTCTATATGAGTGGATTTCACAGAGCAAAAACAATGGAATCGTTGCCTGGCACCTTCAAAATTAAATTTTTACCCTTGAAAATGCAAATCTGATTTGTCTCTACTCCGTTGTAGTGTTGAAAAAGTTGAACTGAGAGTGAACACCTCCAAAAACAGCTGACACCACAGTGTTTTGTGTTCAAGGCCTCTTTTTCCTGAAAAGTTTCTTTTTCGTTATTAGAGTTTCAAAAACGGGGTTTTACTTCCAGGTTTCCTTTGATTCACAGCCACCGGGGAGTGAAACTTCAAAGGACACACAGCGTCTTATGACGCTACGCTGTAGGGCGGAGCTTATTACAGTGGCTTCACAGTCTCTGGCTGCACAATGGCGGCGCCCAGGAGGGGGATTTTTTGGCTTCAGAACCGTACAGCGGGAAGAGGCGGAGCAACGCTGTCCATTTTTATTTACACTCTATGGTTACTATAGACTGTATAAATAATGGACAAAGTATGACGTCACCCATCTGTTTCCAAAGCCAATTGTCGGCGGGGGCCATATTGGAAATGCTGAAGTCAACCTAATTGCTGTCGACCTAGTGTGAGGTGAAGAGGCGGGCTTTGAGCCCCCTAGCCAACAGCTACAGTCTTCCTGCCTGTCAATCAAGTCAGATGTGCCTCTCATAATGGAAAACTTGTAATTTTAATATCTTCAAATTTGCCACACACCCCCTGCACAGTGAGTGCAGATCGAGAAATGAGCTATCCAGACTACACTTGTTTTTTTGTAACAGGCTGTAAACATGTTTATTTATGCTTTAACGATCAACTTTTTTGAATTGGTGTGTATGTGGTTTCCTGTACTTTCAGGGCCAGCCTCAAGCGGACACTCCAGAAACTGCAGTTTTTCACACTTCTGTATTGGCTTCAATTCTCGTGGCTGGAGGTTGCTGCTTGTGGGTTACTTTACTTTTTCAGCGACGTGGACACTTGAGGAACTGCAGATTTTAAGAATCATGCATTTGCTTTATTTTTCAACACTAAGGTTTCCACAAAATCTGGAAGAAGAACACAAAATGTCCCATTGTGGAAGAAGGTCTGAGCGAGTCTTAAATAAAAACAATTGTGTTGTGGGAATGGATGTCAATATCATGGATGCCTGAGTTTCATATAAAAGGACAATAAATAACAGTTTTTTCAATTTGGGAAATAGTTGAAACTCTGATGTGCAATTTTTCAGATAAAAAAATGCTTTTTAACTAATTTTTGGCAGAAATAAGATAAAAAAAAAACCTCACTCCTGGCCTGAAGACTTGTGCTCCACAACAGAACAATGGCACCTCTTGAGATGAGATGTCACTTCAGAGTTCTCTGACACACCAATCAATCCTACACAAATCCTCCCCTGACTGAACCTTATCTATCAATTGCTGCCATGATACCATTTTTTCCAAAGCCCCCTGCATGAAAAAAGAGGTCTGAATCACAGGTGCCATGGTTATTACACACACACACACACACACACACACACACACACACACACACACACACACGCACAAAGCTTGTCATGATGTGCAGTATAAAGTTTTTCAAAATGTATTTTCGCAGTATGTACACTCAGCTACCTGCTTTATGACTATGATGCACTGGATGTTGTATTTCACTGCTGGGACCTTTTTACTAAGCGAGGCACACAACTGCTTCGTGTGATGTTTCCCAATTATCTCTGTTTACCCAATTACATTAATTAGAAAGCTCTGTATTTACATAACCCAGAACAAATAAGCCATTGAGCTAAACCTATTATTAAGCTTCTAGGAAAACAATTACTCTATCTACTGGTGCCATTATTATAATGTAACTACATTTGGGACATTCAGCTTGCTGACATGAAAATAAATAAATGTGTTTATATTTCATGATTTCATTATTAAAGACCCTGGAGCTCAAATTAGACTACATGCAATATCAGTTATGGAATATTAGTCTCAGTTTTATATAAGATGCAATTTGTATCTGAGGGTCTCTGAGTGAAAAATGTTCTTCTGTGACAATTGCGTTCAGAAAAGTCCAAAACATGCATTTTATGTGCAGCTGTGTTGCTCTTTCTCTGTCTGCTACCATCTGCTTTTGCTTGGTGAAGTTTGCAATCCTTCCATCTACTTGTACAGTAGTTAAGCTCAGCCTATGGTAGCTTTTATAGCTGTTAGGTATAGACCATAGACTGTATGCTAAAAGGACCTAGTATCTGTGACCTCACCCATCTGTTCCTGAAGCACTGTTTTGAGGCCTAGCGTTGGCAGGAGCCATATTGGAAATGCTGAACACAGCCTAACTTGTCCGAGCTAGTATGAGATAAATAGGTGGGCCTTTAGCCTTTTTGCTAACAGCTACAGGGGGTGCCTGTCAATTAAGTAAGCCATGCCCTTATTTAGGCAGAACTCATAAGTTTAATATCTGCAAATAAATAAGCTATTCAAACCTAAACCGACTGTAAACATGTTTATAATGCCGTAAAAATCATCTTTTTTGAACGGATGTGTATGTGGTTTGTGGTTTTTCTGCAGCCAGCCTCAAGTGGACGCCAGATTAACTGCAGTTTTTAGCACTTTCGCATGGTCTTCGTCTTTTAAGACTAGCGGTTGCTGCTTGGTATGGAGGCACTGCATTGCAAGCAAGACTCCCGCCACCCATACCACCATTCAACCAGCAACACTTTTATAATAGCGTGCTCTGCAGGTCAAATATGGCAAACTGTTACACTGAATGACCTTCAGCTCTGATTTATTCCATCATAGCTCTCTCTCTCACTCATCAAACATCACAAACACCTCTACAGGTGCAACATTCATGCGAAACTGTCCGTCCTTCAATAAGAAATAGTCCGACATGGCAATGTGACAATGTCTTTGATCCAGTCAATAACAATGCAAACAAAGCAGCACAGGGTGAACAAAGATGTTCCCACCATGTGCCTCACTCTGTATTCTCAGATTTGGCCTTTAACAATGTGGCCCACGTACCAAGCTAACCTGCCTGAATAACAGTTATTAACTTGGGCAGACAGCTTGCTCATCATTATGGCACAAGGAGAGGGCAAGCAGTGAATACTTGAAGGTGCTTAACAGTCACAGAACACCATATTTTTCTCTGCTGATTAGCCTACGTAGAGCAGAGGAGCACAGTGATGATTATGCCTGAAGATGACCGAGGCCCCGTGTTGGAAGAGTACCAAGTCCGTAAATGTCGGGCTGAGCATAATAAAATAATGCTGGTTTTTGTTTTTTTTACCATTATTTCCCTTGCTGCATATTTCAGCAAACAAAATGCTACCCTTGACCATCATACTAAGGTTGTTTGTCTTTGGCAAAGACAAAGGAACTTCTTAGGATGCATAAAGACATGTTTCAACACATCTTTATCACAGGACAGGCCTGCACATACATTGTCAAGAATGAATAATAGTTTTTTTTTCAGGAAGAAGTGTGTACTGTCTTTGCAGCAGAGTTGTCTCCAAAAAAGTGCAATTATAATATTAAAGCTGTCTCCACTAGTGACCTTTTTGCATTTGCTCTGTATGCTATTACACTCAATCAAGAAAGGTCAGCAGTTGACGTGGGTTCCATGCAAAACTATCTTCTTATTTTTTGATGGCTTTTTCTTTTTTACAACTGTGTTTGTATCTCCTACACGTGACTTTGCATCAGATTTAGTGTTTTCACGCATTAATACCCCTTCGAAAAAGAGGTTATCTTGCAGAGTGGAACTTTGTGCAGCATGAGTGTCGCTCTCTTTTCTAAATTTCTAGTTGCTTGATATGCCACGAGCCATACTGACTTATTAAAACACTGTCATTGTATCCCTGATATGCATTTAAATTAATGTATTAGTTAAGTTTATAAAATGATACAGACCTTTTTAAATAACTGTCTGTTTTTTATTTTATTCTAAACCACTATCTATCTATCTATCTATCTATCTATCTATCTATCTATCTATCTATCTATCTATCTATCTATCTATCTATCTATCTATCTATCTATCTATCTATCTATCTATCGCAGTAAACATGAAATATACACATATATCATATCGTACAGAAATGATGATTTTTCCCATGAACACACAGCACCAGACTATGACTGCGTCTGCTTTGCATAGTCATGTTAGTGTTTGGAAAGGGAGCCACTTGGTGGGCAAACTCTGAATTTTCTCTGAATCATAAAATGAACAGCAGGATAAATGTGCAGCACTCCCCATCGTCTTTTGTCTTAAAATGATTTAAAGGTAATTCCAACAGGCACTGCTGCACAGACTGAATGAATTGACGTCAAGGGCGCCATATGGAGGAGAAAACCACTGACAAATAAGAGGACTGAAATGTTTAGATGTTTTGCCAGAAAGACAGAGGACCCTGGAAGTGCAATCCTCTGCCAGCTGTACCTGTCATATTGATCTTTAGATCTTTATGTCGTCTAGAGGGGAACATCTTTTAAGCATTTTATTGCATGTCTAATTGTCATAAAATACAACCTAGAATAGAAAACAAATACACGTGAAAACTTGACGAACATGTGTATCAAATATGTCCTCGTGCAAGCAGATCCTCAATGAACTGCAGTTTTTAGCACTTCCACATTGGACTCATATTTTTAGACCGGAGGTTGCCGCTTGGTCGAAACCTCTCTACTGCAGTAGAGTTTTTGACGTATTTGGTATGTGCTTCTGTCACCGTACCCTATATAAACTACCTCACCACATTTGACAAACTGTGAAGTGGTCCAGGAAAAGCCTCACAGCCTGATATTGACTGTGACTTTAGTGCACGTAATGTATCCAGTATGGTTCCGTTCTGTTACTTCCCCAGCTGCTATAGCCCTCTATCTCTGTGCAAGACTCTGGGTGCAGTTCTCTCTCTCCTGGGATCTTAAAATAGCCTGTGTCGCTTTAAAAATAGCTTAGTAGACATACGTAGCAGGCGAGCTAGCCGCGATTAGCATTAGCGGACGGGCTAACCGCAGGGGTGCAGCTCGCTTAGCTGGAAGTGAAGCTTCCACAAAAACTCCTACCCCTATTGGCTGGCTGCAGTATAGGTCAAAAACTCTGTCTCCCCCTTTGGTTTAAATGGGGCTGCAGTCAAACCTTAAAAATAAATACATGTGGTACGAATGTTTCTCACATCCTTATGCTGTGGTGATATGTAGTTATTATTTGACTGTTTTCTGTTCAAGGCCTCTTTTTCTGAAAAGTGTTTTTTTCGTTAGTTACTAGAAGTTAAAAAACAGGGTTTTACTTCCGGGTTTGCTTTGATTGACAGCTGCCGTAGAGGGAAACTCCATAGGATCTCGTGACACTACGCTTTGAGGCGGAGCTCGTTACCATGGCAACACAGAAATTACTGTGGCCACACAGAAATTACCCTGGCAACACAGAAATTCTCTACTGCGCAGACTCTGGCTGCAGAAAAATTTACAAAATGGCAACGTTCTGGAACGGGATATTTTGGCTCCAAAACCATTCAATGGTAAAAGGCGGAGCAACGCTGTCCATTTTATTTACAGTCTTTGGCTAACTGCCACTAGTGTTAGCACGCTAACTCACTTCACTCACTCTCTGCTCCAAGCTCGTTCACTAACCTGAAGCTAATGCTCCCGGTTCACTGGCTGCTGAAGCCGCTGCTCCACTCTGTGTATTCCGGCTGATGCAGTTTAGTAGTGAAAAACTCAATGTTCATTTCATTAGTCCACAAACACTTGCTATCTGACATGCTCAATGATCACAACAACAAAAGCTTGCAGCAGATTACCCTGAGGCTGTTAGGACAGAACAACAGATGACGATATTTCCCCATTGATAAACTTCCTCTATTGATTTATCTGTGGACTGATGGGATTGACTCAGAGTTATATCAAAATAAAACAAATGTATGGCTTTGGGAAACATTCTGGGCTTGAGCTCTTAGCTCCACTCTGCTGATATCTGTGTCACTCAATCTGCTTGAGGCTGGCTGCAGAAACACCAGAAACCACATAGACATGAATGGGAAAAAGACAACCTTTGCAGCATTAATAAACATGTTTACAGCCTGGTTTCAAAAAACGGCTTGGCTCTACGAAGCTAATCTCTCTATCAGCACACACTGTACGGGGGGGATTTTTTTTCTAACGCGACGGTTCAGAAGATATTAAGATTACGAGTTTTTGCCCAAATGAGGACATGACTGACGTGACTCCCGGTCGGGAACACATAGCTGTTGGCTAGGAGGCTCAAACTCCGCCACTTTTCGTCACACTCTGCCTGGTTGAGTTCCGCATTTCCAATATGGCTGCCGCCGTCGATTGGCTTCCAAACAGCTCTTAGGAACAGATGGGTGACGTCACGGATACTACGTCGATATTTCATACAGTCTATGGTTGCACAGTGCAGACATAAGGTTAATCTTAGCGAGTAGAATGTGACGTTCAAACAAGCCAGAAAAAGTAGATTTGACGTAAGAGGCCTAACAGCAAGGTTCAAGGTTCACTTTGTTATTAAATCATGTTAAAAACAGGAAGGAACGAAAACAGAGGTCCAACAACAGATAAATAACAAGCTAACAAAAAATAAAATAAATAAAATAGACCCTATAAATAAATAAAAAGAAACCCTGAAAACCTTCAGTAAATAAATAAAAACAGTTTAAAACCAGCATGTTAAAAAGAAAAGTGCAGTAATATTTGCATGCTGTCAGCATTCGAGTGTAGAGAGTTCACAATCAAGGTATACCAAATATGACAAAGCATTTTTATAAAGGGATCATTTATCTAGTTTAAAATTACAACATTGTCATTGAGTGGTGAAATCATCAACTATCAAATATATAAATGTAACAGTGCTCTATTATTGTGCAGATGTACTCTGATTATCTCCTCTCGTGAGACACTAAAGCAGGTGGACAGATCAGAGTCATCATTCATTTTGGTTGATGTATAATCTATCACAGAGAATATGTTGCCAACACACAGCAGCTGGTAAAAATCTAGTCCTCCTCATCCTCCAAATGATCCCATCTTTTAAAATATGTGCCATGACATTTGTATTTTATGATGTCTAATCCTGCAGTACAATAATGTATTTCATGTATCTCATTTCATGTCAAAAAACAGTGACAGGGAAATATCCACACTGAAGAATATATAAGTGCTCAACAGTATACATAATGATCTGCTGAAGTCGTCTAAATAAATGATGAGCAGAATGGTAGGTATGAAATCCCAAACTCAGTGGACACAGGTCACAGCAAGCATTGTCTGTTTCTTCTTCTGTGGGTAATGTCTCAATGTAACCCATCACTACAGCTTTAGACTCAGAAAGAGATGCATTAGAGTCATCTTGTGGTCAGAAGTGGCATCACAAACTCAACTCTTCCCTTTATGATTTCTGAAAGCTCCAGTTAACTGCTAAAGACATGAATCTACTCTAAGCATGTGAATTTTAAATGCAGAGCTGCATGTTGTCCTACATTTGACTTAAAAAAAGAAAAGGGGTAGAACTGAGTCTTGTGGATTTGTAGTCAGGGGCACAGAGGTCCTTCCAGGTTATAGAAAGCCTTGTTAAGTGTTCTGCTATGACTTATCATGCAGAGGTTTATGAAAATGTGATGTACAAAAAAATTCTAATGTAAAAAATATGCCTGTTCTCCCAATAGAGGAGGAGTTAATGGCACCAACCTCCATGATTAGTCACATTTAATAGCAGAAATGGGAATATGTTAAAAGCCCAGGCTTTATCACTTTGAAGCCTTGGAGCATTTTTAGATTCCCCATGGCTGTCTGAAATGAACAATGTATCTTTTTCTGTAAAGTGAGTTAATGATTTAACTTGCTCTAAAGTATTGCCAAGTCTCTTTAATTTGACTTCATTGTCAGTTGAAGTGAAGGGAGGCATTGTTGGCTATTGTGTCTAGGAGACAATCCAAATCTGCTCGAGTTCCTGCCAGACTTTGGGATCAAATGCGGCTCCGCTACTGTCAGACGGGCTTCAGGGTGTACTACAAAGAATCATCCCCCTTGCACTTATTGCATTTTGTGTTTGTACAAGTCTTCATATGCTCTTCCGTTGATAAAAAACTTTAAGATTTCTTTAACATTTACTACAGTAAGTTGAAACCTGATTTTCATCCTAACCCCCCAGTTGTGTTAAATACTTGGTTCTGATTGGTCAAAGCCCCATAATGACAGTAATTCATATTCAACAGCAGAAGAGACACCAGGGACGACCGTATCACACTTCATGTCGAATCATGAAGGGCATTTTAATATTGGATCCTGCACTGCAATACAGGTAACGGCAATAGAGCCAGTGAATGCATCACTAACTTCCTGATGCTTACTTAAAGTATTAGTAGTATTAGTAGTAGTGAAGTAAGTCCCGCTCAGCTTGTCTAACTTGACCTACCACTGGAATGGTCACTTTGATGCTGTATAACAAATGGACGTAGTCTCCACTAATCTGTTTCTGAAGAGGATTTTTGAAGCCTATTGTCAGCGATTGCCATATTGCAAATGTTGACTCAACCCAAGTGGCAACCTCTGGTCTTAGGCTGGCAGCAGAAACACTTGAAACCACATACACACCCATTAAAAAGGACGATCTTTGCAGCAATAATAAACATGTTTACAGCCTGGTTCAAAATGCGGTTTAGGTCTGAATATCTAACTTCTCTATCGTCACACACTGTACAGGGGGTGAAATATTTTATGACTCGTCATTTTTGCAGATATTAAACTTACAAGGCTAAAGGCCCGCCTCTTTACCTCAAACTCTTACTAGCTCACGCACTTAACTTGGATGAAGTTAGGTTGTGTTCAGCATTTCCAATATGGAACCCACTTCAAAACAGTGGTTCAGGAACAGATTGGTGACGTCACGGATACTATGTCCATCTTTTATACAGTCTATGATTCAACTTAACTATCAGTCAACCTAGCAAGTGTCAAAAGGGTGGGCCTTTAGCTGCCTTGCTAACAGCTACATTATGCCCACCTTTCAGTCAAGTTAGCCATGCCCTTAGTTAAGCAAAACTCGTCAGTTTAATATCTTCAAAATAACGAGTTGAAAAAATAACCGTTTTTTTCTGCCATAAGGTTTGTCTCCGCCTTCAGTGGATGCTTGAGGAACTGCAGTTTTCAGCACTTATACATTGGATTCATACTCCATGACCACAGGTTGCTGCATGGTTTGATGCAGGCTTATGTTTTGACCATCAATTGAAGTGGTCAGTTTAGTGTTTATTTGTCCTGCAAGTAAGAGGATAAGAATCCTTGGGCATGGGACTAAATAACCTACCAACGGCGGTAGTGCTTCCATAGACACATCTGGGCCTGGCTCACCCTGTTGGGATTCGAAGTTGCTCATAAACATTTCACTTAACGTAAAGGCTGGAGGTCTTGAATTTGAATAAGGTGCAAACAAACTCCTTGGAAACCGTGCCAGGTGTCAACATTGCTGGAATCAGTTCCACATCTTTAGAACCCTTTTTGATTTTAAACAATCTTTTCAACAAAGTATGGCAAAGTGCTTTAACCCAAATACTGGTTGGTTTGATTTTTATTATTTTTCACTTGGTAACACATACCTCTTTTGAGGCTGGCTTCAGACACACTGGAAACCACACACATTTTTCACTAGGTTACACATACCTCTTTTCGACCAATGCGAACTGGGTTGTATTTATCAGGCCCCTCTCCTTTGGAATCATCTACCAGTCAGGGTCGGGGAGGCAGACACCCTCTCCACTTTTAAGAGTAGGCTTAAAACTTTCCTTTTTGATAAAGCTTATAGTTAGAGCTGGCTCAGGCTTGGACCAGCTTTTGTCATCCTGCTATAGGCCTAGACTGCCAGGGGAACTGGCGCACTGACACACTGGGATCCTAGCTCACCCCCTTCCCCCCAAGCCCTTCATCACTTACATTAACTCTGCCTGTCCCATTAAAGTTACTAAACATAGACCTTTCTGGAGTCCCTGAGCTCCATTGTCTCGTAGATTCCTCTGAGCTGCCGTAGACGTCCTCCTGCTGCGGACGATCTGGACTCCAGCTGATACGGACATGCTGGACTCCAGCGGCAACAGCTTCTATGACTCGTCTCATCCCTATCACTTCTCTCTCTTACTCCCCTCTATCTGTCTTTCCAGACCCAACTCGGTCGAGGCATGATGGCTGTCTAACATGAGTCTGGTTCTGCCTGAGGTTTCTGCCTGTTAAAAGGACGTTTTTCCTCGCCACTGTAACTAGCTAAATACTGCAATGTGCAATGCTCATGGTGGATTAAGGTGGGGTCAGACTGAGTCTTACCCTGTCTTGAAGTTGGGTCTGTTCATAATTTGACATAGAGTGGTCTAGACCTCCTATGTTTGTAAAAGCGTCTTGAGATAACGTTTGTTGTGATTTGGAGCTATACAAATAAAGATTGATTGATTGACTGATTGATTAATTGTATTTCCGGGCTGGTGCTCGCGCTGGTTCAGAGCTGGACCAACACAGCACCCGTTTGTTTTTCCGCCCACTCGAGCTTGTGAAAGAGGCACGTCAGATTTACGTGACCGCTTTTCCCAGCAGCACTAGCGCAAACTTTCCCTCACAACAACAACAATGACGGACAACGGCAGCTTTTCTCCTCGGCCGACCACTCCTTTGCCTTGGAATCCATTTGGTTTTTTTTTGGTTTTTTTTGCTGCAGGGCAATGGCAGAAACACATTTGGTTGTGTTTTTGATCACGGTAACCCGCCCCTGACATAATCGGTTCGCGGTTCTAGACCGGCAAGAGTTGGTGTCACTCTGGAACTGGTTTTCCCGGCCAGGAGCCGGTTCACTCAGAGTTAAACCACGAAAAACCGGTTCTCAATTGAGTGCCGGCTCTGAACCAGCCCTGAAACTGCCTCAGTCGAAAAGGGGTAACAGTGATCTTCCATTTAGATCCCACTGTCTCCTCAACCTTTTTCCAATAAGTGGTCCTTCATTCACCTGTTTATGTTTGTCATCCCAGCAATGTTATCCATCCATCTGTAATCATGAGCCTATCAACATGACTAATGAGCTAAATTAGAATCTTTAGCAGGTATTGATTATGAATTGGCCCCTGTCCTTGAACCCCCTCGTAGCACTTACACTGCTTTATATGCAAAGAAAGTGTAATGTCCTTTTATCACAACCCAAGATGTGTATAGTATAGGTCAGCCTCCAGAGTTTTTCATGTATTTTAGGTATTGCCGACTGTGTGCTTGTCTTCTGGGTGTAGCATTCTTAAGCACTGCCCTTTAAAAACAGGGAGGCGAGTAAAGCATACAAAGCTGGGGTGATTATCTCCATCCTTTACTCTGCTGTTGAATGTGCTACAGCATGCCAAAGAGAAAGCCTGATCAGCCCAGAACATTTTGTAACAAACCAGCTTTGCAGTAATCATGGCATGAACCCCAGCAGAATGTGGCCAGAGACATGCAGCCTGAAATTACGTCTCAGTCTCCCATGCAGGGTAAACAAGCAGCAGCACATTCATTAAGGAGCTCTCCATTGGACCTCAAATGTGTAGTGACCAGCTGGGGACAAATGGGAACCATTTTCCTCTATGAATCGAGGCCATTTGTTACAGTTCAGGATTGATTCTTTGTCATGGCAACCAGCAGTGTGTGTAGTCATGAAATAAGAAATTGCATTTTCTCAGACTGAAACTGACTTGTGAAGAAATCTATATCATGTCTCGATAGAGTGAAGGGCAAAATGATTTTTTCACTGCAGAAAGATGACGGTATGAAAAACTGAAAACACATCACTCATTGCATTTTGAAAGGTTCATCATGTCTCTTGGACCTGCTGTTGTTCTGTAGTTATTTTACTCCTTCCATCACACATTGACGTAAGACTTAATGTGTCTCCCCGCACATCACTTACACTTCAAATGTTGTGAAGAAAATTGATATTTTTAGATGGTTGAGTAACTCTTTCCACAACCCATGACCTGTGTTAATGAACTGGTGTGTTTAAAAGAAAATATGGTCTCTTTGACCCAATAAAATACAAAGGAATGTCAGTTTTATTCAAAACTATCAAATACAAACCAGTTGTTACTTTGACAAAGCAATGTGATAATAACAATGCTCATAATGCGCATTCCCTCACCTAATTATAAAGCACAGCATCATTCTGTTGTGTTTTTTAAGAATCTAAAGATGAATTCACACATGCACAAAACTCTTGGGGTGCTTTCACACTTGTCGCTGGTTTACTGTGTTTTTGGGCAGATTTTGTCAAATGTTGGACTCCATTCAAAAATAAATAAATAAATAAGCAAGTTAACAAAGTAAAATGGGGGGTATTTCATCTCTCTACTGAGGAGTGTTGGACAAAAGGCAAATCAATTCTGACAGAAATATGTTAAAGCCGCTGTTGGTAGTCACAGAGTAAACATCTGTTCAGAGAGAGGGACTTCGAACGTGAACACTATCCCTCCCAACCAGATTTCCTCTTAGCCCCCCCAACACAGGTTGGTGTGAACAGTCATGATAGTGCCGGACTCATAACCAATCAGAGGATGTTGTACGGGCCGCCCCTTAACCATCAGGACAGAGGATTGGAGATTAGCTATGATTGGTCCGTCATAACGGGAACAAGGGAAATAATAACATTGCTTAATACAAAGGCTAAGAAAAGGCAGAGATTTCGCAATCGTCTAGAATTACTTCACTTGCCGATGAGTACTGACGGGCATTATCACCTTTCTCCAAACCCAGCAGAAAAAAGAAAACGTTTTTTACACCATTCCTACCAACAGCAGCTTTAAGATACATGACTAGCTTGGGGTTTGAAAGGGAGTGCCCTTTTTTTCCCAACCTGAGTATACCACTGGTGTCCTCACTGCCTCTTCTGTGCAATCTTGGCTTGCTCAGTTTGTTTCACATCAGAGTGCAATTACTGTCCCAAACAACTAGGCCAAGTAGCGAAGCGCCCCGTTTCCAGGTGTGAATGCACTCTTTAAAACATACTGAAATTTGCAGGATGGGCTGCATGTGTGAACGCAAACAGTGAAAATTTTCACCCTAACTTTACCTAAATTTCCCTGCCACCGCCCCTGGGAAAATGTCAGGTTAAGCTGGTGTGACATGTTGATTTACCATTAGCGAGTGGTTGAGGGTAACATCTAAGGTTAAAAGAAGTAGAACCATTTCTGAGAATATCTTACTTTTATTTGTGTTTTTCTTTATTTCAAGGTAGGTTTATAAAGTTCAAAGTCAAGTTTGTCTTGAAGCCATATATGGAATCACACTGTATGCAGCATTGTTAAGTGTTGCATGTAATAGTCTAAAACCTCAAGCTGATCTGTAGCTTTTAAGAGCAGCCATTCATGTGTAATGTGTTGACATATTTTGATGCGATGAATCTGAATAACAAACTGTTTGCTGATGTAGATATGTCAAAAAGCAACTGCTCTTATTTTCTAGCCAGCCTAAAAAAAAAGAATACTAAAGCAAATTTCAGCAGAAAATGAGCACATTACATCGATATGACAGAGACCTTGGTGTCAGATTGAAACAGTTCATATTACAATATTCCTACATGAATGCATTAATATAACCCACTGGAGCTGAAAAGTCATAAATATGCACATTGTGTGTTGCTTTCATGGAAGCTGTGACATAACACAGATTTCTCCAGCATAGCGGCCATGTTAATGGAACAGATTCAATACAAAGAGCTGGATCTACGTGTGTGAATTTTTATGCATAAAATGTTCTTTAAATGGAGGGATTTTTTTTTAAGTGTATGACACTCATATCAATATTCAAAGTGAAATGCAAAACAATGATCATTTAGAAATTTCAAAAGTAACCACCAACTTTTGGAAGTTATATGCTGCTTCCATTCAGCAGATGTTTCATCCTTGAGTCCTGGAAGAAGTTGTTATGTTATATTTCTTACGGTCCTGGGATCAGTTAAATGTGCTAAACTTTAAGATTGATAAAAGCAGAGCAAAAAGGAAGACTTAATATTATGATTTGTTAAACCTGTTAGTGAATGATCAGTGTTAGCATGTGGATTGTACAGTATTTGCAGAGCTAGGCATCATTGCTTGTTTAACCTTTACTAGTGTTGATGACAGGCTGAGCTGATAAGATTACACAGTACTTTTCTACAGTTTCCATGTGTTTTGGTCATGTGATGACTTCTTAATTTTTACATTTTATTAATTTTTTATTGACAAGTTAGTCAACAGAAAGTGTTTAGCTAGCGAGACAACAAGCATTTGGATCCAGATATATATTACACTTCTTTTAAAAACGATTTTGCACTTGAAGCTGGGGTTGATAGTCTTGGAAAGCATGAATTTGAATGTAGCATTTCCTCATGACTTTGTCTAACCCCTCCCCTCCTCCCTCAGAGCTCCTTCAAAACGACGCCCCCGCTCACATGCACGAGCGCCGCTGACTTGCGACCATATGATCGTGAGTGATTCAAAACCAGTCCTCACCAAAACATTATCATAGTGAAAGTTAAAAACACAAACAAACATGGCTGCTGTTAGTACTCACAACTGTCGTGCTAGCATTATCCAGTTGTGCTGGTGACACAATATCAGGAGAAAAGTTATAACACATTTAAAACTGTAACAACTCTACTGTTTGTTAAACGTGTTCAGTGTAGAGGTTCTTAATTCCTACAGTGTTGACAGTTAAGGCTGATTTATACTTATGCATCTCCCCTACCCAGCAGGGGCTGACGCGGACATGAGCCTTACATACTTGTGCGTCGTGTGTACTGTGTCGCACAGCAATTCTCCGCCGAAATGCATGAGGGCAGTGCGGTCTCTCTGATAGCCGGCCGCCTGCTTCCGGTCCCACTACGATCTCTGTTTACTTTTCCACAGAGATTCAGAGCGTGTTATGTTAATCTACAGCTGATACATGTTGCTGTTTATCATACAGACATGATTACATGAAGAATAGAGAGGAAGAGATGAAATACACGGCCGATGTGCGGTCGATGTCCGGGATCCCGGAAGTGCTGTAAATGCGGAAAGACAAAGCCGCAGAGTGGACCAATCACAGGGCTTGCAGTCCATGTCAGCTCTACGGGGAGTTACATTTTGGAGGAGGTGGCACATCACTTACATGCGTAGGCCTCGGCGTAGGTACGGGAGCTACGCAGACCCCCAGCGTAGGGTACGCCGTTGATTCAACGCAGAAGTATAAATCAGCCTTTGGTGAAGGCATCAGGAGACTGAGGTGTAGAGAGTGGCGAGCTGGAGAGAGGAGAGACAAGAGGAGAAGTTTTTCACTCATTCAAACACTGATTGTTGCTTGTTGGTTGGCGTGATCACGGCCAACAGTGACCGGTTAATAAAGATCAACGTGTTCACGCATTTATCGTGGATGACTGCTCGTCATCCCTACAACGTCCGGACGGACGCTACAGTACATCTACTTTTCTGTAGGACCTACTAAATGTCATTCATTCTTCTGCTTGTCAGAGCCCCCTGTGGTGAGATTCAACAAATTCTGCAATGTGTAGATTCTGTGTAGTTCCTCTAGTAATATCTGTTTTCACCAGGCCAGCTAGCCATCGGTCTGGTCTAGACCCACTTGTGCTATCCACCTCTGCTGGTCACTGTTTTTTAAACTTACATCAAACTCCCACCAGATCTGTGTCTAGTCTGTCTCTAATCCTCTGCAGTCCGGATCCCTGCTCTCCTGTCCATCAACACCCACTGGTTGCGTTTTCAGAATGCAGCATGGAGCACAACCACAGGACAGCTGGAGTCATGTGACCAAGGTTTTCCTGCTGTAATTACTGAATCAACGATTATCCTCCTCCTATCCTCCTCCATGTTGTCCTTATCGTCCTCTGAAAACTTCTGACCTTAAAACCTTGAGGCCAGGCTCCACTCATCATGATGGTTTGTTGTCGTAGTTCAGGTAAAAAATGATCTGGTGATAACGCAGTGTTTTATTCTGAAAATTAACTGTATGTTTTAATTCTGTTTTGGTGGCTGACTTCCTGCCCTGCTTGACCTGCTGTGTTGAGATTTATCTGTCATGCTCCGGCATCCGGCAAAAATTGAAGTCTTGCGTATCTCATCCAGAGTGCTCCAAGCTGCCGGATCACAGACGGAGCTGCAACGGAGCGGATCCGGTGGAAGTTAACACATTGACTTGCATTAAAAACCTATCAGATCTGGTGCCGTGACTTACCGGACACAGATCCAGTTGTGGCTTCAATCAAACCAGCACTCTACAAGATTTATTCATTTGACAGTACATCTCTGTTTTCCTTGAATGAGGGAGAAAAGTTGAGTTTGCCCTGCGCAGAGAAAAGGCCGTTTTCAAAACAATAAATGTGGGCACATTTTTAATCCTTTGGCAATTTTTGGCAGATCAAGCTTTAGCTAGATAAGTCATTTTATTTATACGTTCACTTTTTTAAAAAAGTTCAGATTTATTAGGTTGCCATCAGTGGCGGCTGGTGGAGTTTTCTCCAGGGGGGGCTATAACTCCAAAATAGTATATGTTTGCTTGCTTTTTGGTAAATGTCTGAGGTATCACACCAGTGTATTTACATACACGAAAACAGCAAAAGCAACATTATAATTTCATGTGCTGTTCTAACTTTTGTACATAAATTTTGCTCTTCTTTCCTTTAGAGAAATACATTTCTCAATGACTCAATGATGGTTAAAGTCAGGGATGCTTTTGACAAGTTTCTTCTCCGTAGAGAGCATGGCCAATGCATTGAGACGATCCTGTGACATTGTGTTCCTGAGGAAGGTCTTGATTCTCTTCAGTGTTGAGAAGCACCTCGCAGATTCAGCAAGATTCATTCGATTGTCTTGCTGCATCACCTGTAATAGATAAGTGACCATGGTGATGGTGTCACAGTAGATCATTGATTAATAAGATTTCTGTTTACCATTTGTATAAGCTTTGTAAGCTAATCATTGTCTCAGTACTTATTTAAAGAGGTGTAGATATTATTAATGTATCACCAATTAATGTGTGTGTAGTAATGATATTACATGCTCGCCAGCAGAGGGCGCTGTTACACTATGTATAATGCTTTTTAGCAAATAATCTGTCAAATAATAGCATTACTATTCCTGCCAGTTTAACTTTTCTGAAAAGTGCTTGAAATCAGTGATACCTGTCTTTATCCATGCTGGGTCAGATCCTGACGTTTGGAAAAGGAGGCAGGGAAAGCAGAATAACGCATTAGCATCACTGCATGTAGTTAGCCTTGTTGCTAAACCAGGTCCTGGAAAAAGACCGGGTGTACTGTCTCCCTCTGTCTTTGGACTGATGATTAATGGTGATGTTCGGCTGATCAGGTCCACGCTCTTTCACGTGGAGCTTCTCCTGGTATGTTCTCCTCTCAAAAGGTGATGTTTTGAGTGACTTCACTGAGTTATTTACTTTCTCTCCCTCCATTTTGCGTCTCCGTCCGATCGTCTCCTACTCCCACGGCTTGAGCTGTCAATCAGCCGCGCTTGATGACACACGGCTGTGACGTCAGCCCCATGACAGGAGGGTGGTGGTATGTAAATCAAGCTGCATTCAGCTCTGGGCGCAGAGAAGGTGTGCCCCGACATGACCCTATCTCTTGTATTGAAGAGGAGCTACTGCGCATGTACAACTTTTAACGAGAGTCTATGGCCAAAGATTTCTGCGCCCCGGGGGAAAACCGGAAAAACATTTAATGTCTTGTGGTGGGTGGTGGGGCAGCGCCCTAGCGCCCCTATTGGCCAGCCGCCACTGGTTGCCATATTTCCTTTTTATTTCTGTCTGTGTTCTAAGTGATCACTTTTGGGCCCCCTGTGGACCCAGAATCAAGCCCATCTCAGCTGGAGCCCTGAAGACAACATGTGCACTGGGCTCCCTGTTCAATACCCCCGAACAGAGAGATCCAACAAAGCAACACTGACACAGAATCAGTATTACATTTAACTCTGCTTTGAGAAGCCATTACCTTGGCACGGACGAGACAGCTTTATTTAATCTACAAGCTGCCAGCCCTGTCCCCTTCCCAGACTGGCACAGCAGGTGCTTGTTCATTCAATCTGTAGGAGCTGGCGTGAGTCAGGAAATTTGATTATATCTGGAGGCCTGAAAAACCTGGCAGAGAGCAAAGTTCAGACAGATGCCTATCTGCACAAGTACTGTGTAATCAGTGTTTGGGTTCACTTTGTACAGAAAATGTAGAGAGAGGACTTTGCTTTTGGAATAATTGAGATGAATGCAGATTTTAGAAGAAACAGGAAGACACCCTTATTCCCTCTGCAGCTCCTCTCCCTATCGAGTTGTGCAGACACCAGAATTATGTAGGTTATTCCAGTGTTGACAGGGCACTGGAGCCAATGAATAACATAGATCGTATCTCCGCAATCCAGCACTCACATCTGACCGCTCACCTCGTGGATACAAGTGGCATTTTCATTTCTCAGATCTAAGCAGGTGTAAAAATGGGACTGTGTCAGAAAGCACATGTACAGCATGCAGTGCAGGTCAGAGGTCAGTTGGCTGCATGTGTGTGAATATGTTTGTGAATGTGTGTTTGTGTGTGGAGAGGTGGGATTGGGGGGATAAGGGACCACATCCAGGCTGGAGGGTTTAAATCCAAACAGAGAGAGGTGCCAGAAACGGCGCGTTGGAGTCAGACAGTGAGCAGCACAGATTAGATGGGATTGTGGTTGTGCTGACCTGCTCTTTCGACCCAAACGTGTGCACATGAAAAGATTAAACCCACACCGGCTTACACTGTGTACAACAGCTGGGTTATCCCACTGTTTTTAAGTGATAGTAAAAGGCACAAATCTATTAAATATTTTAATAACTCTTAATCCTTCCAGAGGAGCGGCTGTGCTGTTTGTTTTCTGGACACGTTATTCTAAGCAGCAAGGTTAAGGGGTTTTACTATTGTATTAGCAACATCAAGCTGCAGCATCAAGGTCACTAAATTGTCGGCATTTTAAGTGGGAGATTTGGCAGAGTATTTGCTCATCATTTCGCAGCAAAACACACACACATGCAGAGACAGATCCAATGACTATTTCTGGATCCTTTTGGTTTAGTGCAGCCACATATTCTGATTCATGTGTCCCCCTCCAGTGTTGCCAACAGGTCCCATTTCTGTGATAGACAGAATATAAATTGAAAATTTATATTGTCTTCTCCTTTAGATCTTGATTTGTGAAAGGAGAACGTTTCTTGAGAGGATGGTGCTGGTGTCATTTGCCGTACGAGCTTTTGAATTGTTCCCCTTGAATAAACATCTTTAGTCCCCCGCTGCTTCTTTGCGTTTTTGCTCCGGGATTTCCGCAGGTATAAGGCGGCGAAGTCATCGCCCAATGATGTGCTTTTCTTAAAGCATTACAGGCCGTGTCTCTTCTCATTCTGTTCACACTAACAGATTACAGCGGCTCGACACAGCAAATAGACATAATAAGGGGCTGTTTGTTTTTCAGCATCCTCTTCTAGGCAAAGTCACGGCTGCTAAATGTTTGTTGTAGCTATAAGGTATTTCGCTGCAGACTGTGCCTGAGGTCTGCTTAGTTTGGGCTGTAATTACTCTGTTCTATATTTCATGCTTGTTGGTTCTGCATACAATAGACACTAATCACTGAGCCACTGCACATTTCCTCCAGCTGTAATTGAATAGTGAAAGGGAGCTGCTGCAGCAGCAGCAGCAGCAGCAACAGAGAGCTGGCTTTGACTGGAACGGACTGCAGATGGCAGTAGTTGAACAGGCATCCATTCTCCTTCTTTTTTTCATTCTACTCTCCAGTGTGAACTCCTCTACAGGTGACAGATGAGAACATAGAGCTTCCCCAACAGTGTAGTAGTACTTTTAATCTAGTTCAGATTTATGATGTCAACATGAGGGAAAATTCTCTCTCGCTTCTCGCCTGAGATGAAATGGAACGTGTGCGCCGACATTAAATAAAGAGGAGGGTGTTTTTAGCGGGAGGGGGGTTGCCTCATATACAGTGGCGTGAGTGCTCCTGCAACCTTTTTAGAAGTCTGACTGGGGGGGGGGGGGATGAGGTGAGCTGATAACCAGGCGCTACATCAGACAGGAATGAATTGAAAGACAAAGTGTAAATTGCTGCAACTCTTGAGGAGATGAAAGGCTAAGCTGAGGAAAGTTCAAACTGGAACTTAAAACAGGCCAGGGAGGGGAGGAAGAAAAAAAGATGATGAACAGCCAATATAGATTGACTCTATCTAGTGCCTCATTCAACATGTACGCCCTGTGGCTGGGTTCCCTCATTTCCATAAAAGTCTAGGCCTTCATCTGACAAGCTGGGGGAGAAAAAAAAAATCAAAATTGCTGCTGCTTCAAGAGAACACAAAGCATGAAGAATGTTGCATCATGCCCTTATCTTGCAGACACTCCTATGTGGTTACACATGACACATCCATTCACACATTAATGCGCCAAATACAGGCAGCTCTATAAAGCATCTGAGCGCGTACACACACGCAGCAAATCAGAGAATGTCTGCAAGTGCAAGTGCAAGGAAAGCCAATTAAGTGCTTATTTTCAAGGAAGAAATGCAGAGCCAATCAGCCGAGCGACCACTGGCTGCAAATGAGGAGTCAGTGCAAATACAAAGACAAATTTTTAGATTTATTAAAAGAGCCGGGGCGTGAAAGATTTACACTAAGGTCCAAGTGGAAGATTTACAAAGTTTGTCCATCCTGTCAAATGCTCCACAGCTAAATCCGTCACAGTGAAACACGGCCACATCACACTGCCACAACCATTTGTTTGTTGCGTCTCCAAGATCAGAGCATGACCTTAATGATCTGTGCAACATTGGGTGTTGGATTACAGCGTTACTTGAGTCAGCCGCTGGAAGGCATCCTGCATGTTATATTTTGATTGTGTGGGCAGGAGCTGATACCCCCCTCTGCGCCAACTGCCCTCCCTCCCCTCCAGGAACCTGACGCCAGCAGCGGGACACTCTGGGGAGGCTTCGGCAGGACGAGGCACTCAGCCAAATAGCAAACACAGCGCGCGTGCACACACACATATACACACACACACACACACACACACACACACACACACACACACACACACACACGCTCTGCAATTTGTCTTCCTCCTTCTCTGGACACACCTCATGAAAACAAATGAACTCTCACCTTTGTTGCTACAGCCAGGAAGCGTTGTTAGAGGCAACTATTCATTGTAAGGATGCCGGGGTTGTTATGGCTTCTTGAGCACCGTTCCCTTTGAGGCCGGTCCAGACTTCTCTACGCTCGTGATTGGATTCCACTAAAATTGGATGAGGTGAAACTAATAAAATAAAAGTGAATGATACTTTGTGACCTCTGATGTCCGGGGATGTTAGGCCTTCAGGGTTTGTTGGAGACATAAAAGACAGTAACAGAAAGCAAGTGTTGGAAATTCACTCGAGGGTCAGAGGCCAGATGCTGCATAAGCACTCCTGCTGCACAAAGATCATAAAGCACCGGGTGGCCTATTGATTTTTCAGTCTTTATCAGTGTTTCCATGTGGCCATTGGCCTAAACACAGCGGGATAGACATGTCTGTCATCTTTATGTGTACGTTTATGGCGCCCAAGAGATACAACAAGGGTTACAACCTCAGCTTTCTACTTCTGTCAGCGCTGGAAAAATGTATCATTTCTGTTTGGGTTTCAAAGGTACCTTCACTGAGACAGAGTCTGTGGGATCCATACATCTTTGAGTAATTGTTCTAAGCCAGACACATGTATATTGCACATAAAGAACGCGAGTGTAAGGTGGGAACATCCTTGCTAACCAGACTCATTTCAGTTCAGCCTGAGCGGTTCGCTGAGTCCAAGAGGGCTGAGTCCATTATAAGCTGGGTTTTTTGAAGGATGCCACCTTTGAGTCTTACTAAAACAAAAAGGATGAATCATATTTGAGAAAAAAGATAAGAAAAAAATCCCACCCCTTGTATGGTTGTTGCAAATAAATGAGAAATGAGCTAAAGAGACCAAAACCTTTTCTTATGTCCTGCTGTAAAAATGTGCTTTTTAATTTGGGCTCTCATGGAGTCTTCTTGGCTTTTGGAACCAGCCTCCAGTGAAACTGGGGGAACTGCACTCGTCTGCTCTTCTGCATTAGCTTCATTTTTTGCACACCAGAGGCTGCCTCTTGATAAAGACCCAAGTTACTTAGCCACTGGCTAGACATTGGTTACTCCTCATTGTTAACAGAAGTCATCCACTCCATTACAATGACTCTTAGGACTTGTTAAAAACTAAAAGCCTTGGGACACCTCATCAGAAAAACATGGTGAAGTAGTGTGACTTGTGCTAATAGCTGAAAATGTGGACACAAGTAGTGTGTGCATGGTAATGGTAAGTGCTCAAACATTATGCAGTAATACAATTTGGACAATTTAGAAACTTGATTTTCAACCTTTTAACCCCTCTTTGTAACTGTTTTAGCTAGGTGTACCTGTGTATATTCATTGATTCATTTTAATCAATAGTCCCTTCCTATTTAAGTGCATTTTATAGTCACTCCCCCACAACTCCTTTAATTTATATCATTTTATTTTGTCGTTTAATTGTTTTTATCTCAAAATCACAAATTATCCCATTTGATGACTTTGATTGCCTTGATGCCTTTCTTTGTTGTTTGTTTTTTTAAATGCCACTGTAATTGACTTGTTATCATTGTAAATGAGGGTTGCCCCTCAACGATCTCTAGATAAAAAAGGTTGATTGATTAATTGATTGAATACCCAGGATTACAGGTATTCTATCTACCTCTGACCTGTACATTAATGGCAAGTTTGGACCATTTACCCAGCTTTCCCAGTTATTAAATCTACCCAATGTCTACTTCTTCAGGTATCTACAAATTAGACATTTTGTCCAGAAGAGTCGTACCTCCTTCCTTAATTTCCCAACAAATAACACAATTGATTATATTCTGTCACTATCCCCAAATGTGCTTAAACTAATAAATACCTCCTCCCCCTGAGCACCGCCTGATACAGCTCAAGGTTGTGCTGAGGGTACACTTGACCAGGCGACTATATTCCTAATACAGACCCTTCATGTCCTTGTTGTCGAGGCCAACCTGCAGACCATATGCACATGTTCTGGTCCTGTCCAAGACTTAAAACATTTTGGTCAGTCATTTTGGTGCATATAGTAAGATGGCATTCCCAATCCAATGTGTACCCTAGTTGGATACAGCCAGGAGATCCCTTTACTATAAACGCTCATGCAGTAATAGTGTTCACCTCCTTAATAGCCAGGCGTCTCATACTTATTTCCTGGAAAGCGCCATCACCTCCCAGCTTCACTAGATAAGTTACAGACACCATGCATTTTCTTAAACTTGAAAAAATAAAATACACCTTGAAAGGCTCCTTACACAATTTTAGTAAGACTCGGACCCCCTTTTTAGAATATTATGACAGCTTACAAGTCCCTCTGAATAGAGATGAACAATAGCAGAGTAGATTTTTTTTTTTCCCAAATTTAATTTCAATTTCAATTCCAATTCTTGTTTTGTTTTGTGTTTATTTATTTATGTTTTTATTTATTTATTACTAATGTATTATCTTGCTTCCCCTTTTGCTTACTTACATACTATGTAAATTTGGGCTGTGGGGTTGAAGGGAGGGCTGGGGTGGGATAGGGTGGGGCATGGAAGGGGAATGGAACCTTAAATACTTCAGCACCTGTTCTATGTTTTTTTTTGTATTATTTACCAGCAATGTGTGCTGTGAATAAATGTATTATGGTAAAGTTTATGGAAAACTCAATAAGAAAAGTTAAAGAGAATACCCAGGATTACGCTAAAATTAGCCACCACATGCTGCAGCCATGGCTAAAATCAGTGGACAAATTGAAAGTTTTTAAGAGGACCAACTTTATTGTCCTTCCATCAGCAAGCTTATGTTACTTCCAAACAGTGAACACAATGATTCCATCTGATTTAAAAGTCAAGAATGTAATCCTGCATTACAAGGATAATTTGTTTTTGAAGACTGGTTTATGAGGCACTGTTAATAGTTAATCTTTTACCAAAGGCTCTGCCTTTCTGAAATTGGGTGGACACCTAGCATGAAGGCTAGGCCTGAACCGCTGCAGACGAGGTCAAAGCTACAATACAATAAGCTTTTAAGAAGCTCCAACCCAAACGTGAGCCACTGATGTCCTCTGATTCAGAGAGGTCCAAAGTCCTGCTCTTTACAGCAATCGCTCTCTCGGTTTGTGGTCATGAGCTCACAGTTTACACATTTGCACCACCAGGTAACTTGGGATCTTTCCTGCTCTCCTGTTAGCACATACGTTTATCCTTTTGTCTGTTGGGTCTTGTTCTTCCTCTGTAAACTCTGGTTCATAAGTGACCTCCTGTACCCACAAAAATGAACCCCAAGAAACAACAGGAAAATGTCTCATGTATAAAAATAATAAAAACAGGTCAATACCATTAAATATTTCTGAAATCAAAGTGATCTTAAATGATCAGTTGTTTCAGCTTTTACATACGGTCAACACATTTTGAGTTAAGTCTGGTCTGACACCGTCTGGATTTCATGCTAAACTCTGTGACAGATTTCTAGTTCATTGAGAAGCCCGAGCTCGTCTCATTAACGACTGAAACTGAATGAGTTCAATAACCCGGTTCATCCTTGGGTAATTATGTCTGTGCCAGTAAATAAATGCAGGTAGTAGCCTCTGTAACCTGCAGTGCTGCAGCGACTCACCATGATTGACTTCCTCTGTAGGCTTTGGGGATTGGGTGACCCTGCAGACGTGCTCTCACTGCGTACTTCACCGGTGTAATACAAGGGGAACATCACATCTCGATTTATTGAATACCCTGATGCTTTTCATAATTTTATGCAGTGATTAAATGGCATGATGTCTGTTCTTACACTCAATCCTGTTTTGTACCTGCAAATTACAACGTCATTGCTGTTTCGTAGCTGCTGACGTTAGCATTGATTGTTCCTTTTCATCGAAGCCATCAAAGTGTGTTAATCATACCTTATGCATTAACAATACATACCACAATAGTGGTTATATTTAATCAGACTAGCCCACTCAGGAAATATACAGAGTGCACATTATAATGATTTATAGCGAGCCTGAAACACAACGGGAGCACTCAAAGTGTTTGAAATCTGTCAGTCTTATGAAGTAAAGGTAGACAAAGAGAAATACGGTATAATCTGAATATGCTGTATAATAAATCAGTGTTACTTTTGAGGGCTCGCTGAATACAGTGAAGGTGATTTCAGAGTAAAAGTCACACCACAGCGAAAATTATTTTGTGGTTGTGTAGATTCATTACATAGATCTTTCTGATAGTTGTCTCCTTGACCCTTTCACAATCCTATATGAGTAATGGATATGCTCTCGATCCCATTAAGACGGCAGATAAGGCACTTAAAGGCCACTGAGTGTCGACTGCTATCAGATTTTAATCCTCTTCTCCACTTATTGTGAGGTAGCTACACGCCTGGTGCGCTAACAGGGGAGAAAAGATTAAGAGAGTCAAAAGAGACAGTAAGTACTTTGAATACCTGACACATTTTCTCGCTTGCAGGTTTTTACTACAAAACTGTTGGATATGATGAAATGTGTTTTCTGTTTAAATGTTTCATCAGTAGATGGATTCATTCATTTGTAGAAAAAACAGAGACTTTTCATATTACAAGTGATTGTCTGTTTTACAAAACATTTCAAATTAATTAAATTCCAATTATACCCTGATACCTCCATTTTAATTTTATAGAATAAGTTTTGGTTTTGGTGTCTGAGATTGTGGATTGTGGTAATGTGGTAAAACAGAAACCTGCTTAAGAAAGCTTATTAAAAGGGTTGTTTAAAGGCATGTGTGACTATTAAATACAGATGTCAGTGTTTGTAAGTGAAAAGCAATGTCGATAAAATATTTGGAGTTGTGGAATTCCAGTAAAGACCAAAAAAAGACGACGCAAAAAGATTATCCTGGAAATTCACTACAAACTCTTCCCATTAGGTACTCACAAAACTTCAGACATTTTAAGGCAGCCTGAGATCCAACTTTTTAATGTCAGAATCACTAATTGTATTTCAAAAAATGGACATCACAACAGCTCCCCAAAAGTGAAGCCAAAACATCCAGAGCGCCCCCTGATGACTGGCTGCGGTACAAGTCATAAAGCCTGCCTCCTTCATTGTAACAGATGAGATGTGGATCAAACCATTGACTGTGTCTTGAATGGACATTGTGCCTTAATTTTCGACCATTGCAAGCCTTGAAGCCGAAAGACCACCTCCACAAATACTGACATATTGCAGTGATGCAGCCAAGGTAGAGCCACGGGACTGATGTGTTAGTTTTGTTACGTTTTCCCTCACCGTTCCTCCTCTACTTTGCTAATCAGAACACTGCAGGAGCTCTTATTCGTCAACAGAGCTGTCAATCAAAATTGAACCTCTCCGAAGAATTAACACTTGGAGATAAATCAGCATTTAAGAACTAACTATAATGACTGACTTTTCATATACAGTCTTTGGGTCAAGCCAGAGAATTAGAATACAAATCATACATTTTTTCCTAAACATTGTTTTGTGGTGACACTTCTGCCAATAAAAGCGGGAGTGTTTGTTTTTCGGAGAAGCTTAGTTTTGATTTGTCATTCGAGTCTAAGCAAAAGAGGACTTAACATCACATGCGACTCCAGCAGTGTTCCTACCGGTTTACAGCAGAGGAGGAACTAAAACGTACACAAGAGTCATTGAACTGTCCATTCCACATCAACAGAGGAATCTATTCTGCTGAGGACTGTACCGACCTGAGGGATCTTCATGTTTCATCTGTAAGTTGAATGCGTCCTCTGGTTGGTGGAGAGGTATGTTACATCAATCTCGCAGCTCTACCAGCCAGATTGCTTCTGTGCATGCTTGGACTTGAGAGTATGTCACAGGTGCAGTATGTCAGCATTCATCATGGCAGTACTTTGGCTTCACTGGTTTACGACAGGAGTAGATGGAGGCGTGTCATGCCATTTATATACAATCAAGTTCATCCTCAGCAGTCAAAGTTGCTTCATATTTGTTGCCTTTATCACCACTCAATACATTATTTAGATCCACTTTAATTTTTCAAAGAATGATGAGGTTAAGTATTTGCTTTGGCAGATGTTGACACAAACATAATTTCAGTTTCCTTGACACCAAAACCTCTGGGAGACAAACAAAGACAAAGATATCAGATTCTCCTCAGTGTTTAGCACAGCCTTGATTGAATTCAATATCTTGCGGTGTTTAGATGAAAGAAAGGTTTAACCCTGCTGTTTAATCAACAAATAACTGAAAAGTCGTTGAGGTTGGGAAGATCCATCAGCTTACACTGAGAGACCAACTGTGGTACAAATAACAGAAGGAAAATGCTGGTACTATTAACTGGTATGATAGAAGATCCTACACACTTCAATATTAAGCACCACTCACTCTCGTTCCCTCACCTCAGAGGTGGGAAGAATGGGACTGAATACCGAGGAATGGAAGGTCAGCTGTAGTGAGTGTGCAGGTCTGCATGTGTCAGAAGTTAATAGAGGCAAGGGAAGCTCTGTAACAGATTACAGCAGCTCTGTCAAAGGAAGAGAGGAGGCAAGGCCTGCAGCCCATTCATCAGCAGGCCCTGTCTCCTCCTCAGCCTCAGTCTCCTTAAGCCATGTGATAAAGGTGCATGTCAGCTCCTCTCTGCTGCTCAACTGCATCCAGTCCCTGCAGAATCCACACACAAAGGATCAGGTGCCTTCATACTCTAGCTATAGCAATACACCAACCAGCACCTCGTCCTGCCTGCTGATGTAATGCATATGGAAGGTGACTGCATGGGAATTTAACTCTCTAAAGCACTTTACTATTTTAAAAGCTGTAAAGTTCCTGCAAATCTGCGGACTTATTCGTACAGTATCTACTGTGTAACGCTGCTATCTCTATCTTACTATAGGAGATTACATATGCCTGAGTTTGAAGTATAGAAAATCCCTGATCAGCTTGACTGCTCAGGGAGACTTTGCCATTAATCTCGCCTGAAATAGATACACACTGTCTTACTCAGTGGTGTTCTTATGGCATTAAAAGCACAAAGATAACTTCATTCAGGCAAACGACTGCTAGCCAGTGGTTTCTGTTTGACCTAGATTACAACATCAGGGGATATTTTTCCCCCATTAGTGATACAGGCTTATGTTTGCTCTCGATTGGATGTGTAGGTGGCAGTTGGTTGAGTCATTTTTTTGAAGGATAAGCTGTTCAGTAAAAACCACGGCGCTGTGTAAGAGTTGCATTACAACATATTATGGTAAAGGAAATTACAAAATTGAGATACTTATTTAAAGGACTGAGTCAAGCCTTTCTAATTGAACGTGTATAATTGTGTGACTGGATAAATAAATAGAGCTGTGTTCTCACTGCAGGCAGAACCCAATCTGACTTCTCTTTGCTCATAAATAGCTCAGTTAAGATTATGTTCTATTATAGTTTTGAACAACACATGTCAGATGTAACCTGAACCTTTTCAAATCCGATTTGGGCCACCTTCATGGCCCAAAGTGAGACCAGTGAGACCATAGTATGGTATGGTAGTAACAGGTTGCACCAGGTGGCACATTAAATGAAGCCAATGGGGAGAGTGTCAAAAAACTGAAGTTTCTCAAGTTTCCTCTTGAAGAAACACTTTTCAGGAAGTACATTTTTCAGAAGTCATCATAATTAGGGTGTGTGGCTGAGCTTACAGATGGGTACAGATTGTGGTGCGGTTGTTCACTACGGCTCTCCCCCCTCTCTCCCGCCTCCCTTCCACCCCCCCTATTTTAATGCACCTCACTAGATACTGATATAGGTAAAGACATAGGGTTGGGGGGGCGGGTTTTATACGGGGGGGGCGGATTGTGATGCAGTAGTGCACTACGGCTCCCCCCTCTCCCGCCTCCCTTCCTCCCCCCCCTATTTTAATCCACCTCCCTAACATACATACAACAAAAAAAACAAAACAAAACAAAACTCAAATCATATGACACAAACACAGTTCAGGTTTGGCGGGGCCTTAGTGTTTGGCGGGGCCCTACTCGTTGGGGGTCCATCGGGGCTGGGTGGGTGGCTGGTGTCCCTGTCACCCTCTGTCCCACTGCTGCCCCCTCCCCTGCAGGGGCCTGGTCCGCGGCTGCCCACCTAGGTGTGCACAGAACATGATATTAGCTGTCAATAAAAGATAGGCCAGAGTTCTAAGAGGGATGGTGATGGTCGCATGCACACAGTCACAAGCACAGAAGAAAAATGTTTTCTTTCTTTTCTTTTGCTGCAAGAATAAATTGCATTAATATTTGACAGTTTGTGACAAACATGACACAAACCAGAAATATATATGCAGACAAGAGGAAAAAGTAAAAAAATAAAATAAATAAATAAATAATTAAAAAAAAGCCGATCTTTACAGCAGAAAAAAACATGTTTAAAGCCGGGCACCAAAAACAAGTGTAGTCTGGATAGCTCAATTCTTGTCGGCACACACTGTCAGGGGTTGAATTTTTTCATAATGCAGTAGTTTGGAAGATATTAAAATTCCGAGTTTTCCATTAGGAGAGGCACAGCTGACTTGATTGACAGGCAGGAACATTGTAGCTGTTGACTAGGAGGCTCAAAGCCTGCCTCTTTACCTCACACTAGCTCGACAGAAGTTAGGTTGTGTTCAGCATTTCCAATATGGCTCCCACTAGCGACTGCCTCCATAACAGGGCTTCAGAAACAGATGGATGACATCACAGATACTACGTCCATTATTTATACAGTCCATTTTATGGACAGATCCAGTATGTTCAAAATTATTATTTATATGTGTCTTTAAGTATTTTTTTTAAGTGTTTTTATTGTGATTCTTTAATTGAATTTATTTTTTACAGTGTTTTATGTTCTGTGTTTTTACTTATTTTACCTCACTGTCGACACTTCAGTACACTTATTATTTTATTTTATTTTTTTAATGTGCTATGTAAATAAAGTGGATTGGATTGAAAATTAAATAAAATAAACGTTTTGGGAAGTTTTGTTTGGTAAGAGATCCAAATCTGAGTCACAGGTTTCCTTACCAATCCGCTCCCATTGGATTCACCTGTGATGTCCCTTCCACAGCTGATGGCATTCAGCTGGGAGAGGTTATATAAGGAGGCTGAGTTCTTCATGTTCAGTTTGTTTTTTGCTCACGAGGAGGTCAACACCATCAGTTGGCTTTCTTTGTTTTCAGTTGAAAGAAAGTCTGTGTTTGACTCAGTGGCAAGATGTCCTTCATTTTATTTCCCCCTGATTGGTGACTCCCATTTCTCTTTTCCATTTGGTCCAATATGTTGAAATAAATCATGTCCACGTACTTATGTTTGTTTTTAAGCACGAACAACTGTACCTTGCTGAAGCCCACCTCCAACCATGCCAGGGCCAAGGAAGTGCACCGTGCTTGTGCTTGAGCATGCATGTAGCACTCTCAGTAGTCAACCAAACTTGACAAAAAGGGTGAACAAGCCTGAGCATGGTACAGATTGCCTTGTGTGAGTGCAACCTAAGTAAAAACCTACTTTAGAAACCTTATCAAGTTAAACTGATTTGAAAACTTCTACTAAAGGACATGTTCTGCACACACACTTCTTCAGACAGAGAGTTCAGAGAATTCAACCTGTTGCTGAGATCTGCATGCAAAGCACCTGTGAAATAACTGTGTTTAAACCTGATTCAGTTCAGACCTTTTGTAAAGGTCATTGTATTTATCAGGATGTTCTGTCGATTTTAATGTTAAGCTGAAAGTAATTAAATTATGTGAACATGACAACCTTGATCAGTGAATCATAGCTTTATATTTTCTGTCATTTCTTGGAGCGTTATTTCTAAAAATGTCAATGTTTTCATTCAGCAAACAGATTCAGTTTAATACCCTTCTTACTTGAACATTAATGTGCACAACATAACCTTCAACTCTGCCAGGGGGGAAATCAAAGACTTCATTTTATATTGCTCATGTTGTCCAAACACTTGTTTAAAAATGCTTGTTTTTCTCTAGCTGATGCTAGAAGGAATGACAGCACACTGGAGAACAGCCTTTTTTACAGTTTCACCAGCAAGTATTCACAAAGAGTCATACATTTAACTGTTAAAAGAAGGCAGGATTCCTTTCTTTCATCAGCAGCGACGAGATGTACATCTTTGTCCACAGAGGGCGCCAAAACCGACTCAAACCCAAAGTTCCGAACAGCAGCTTTAATGCTCTGATTCTAATACACCATAAATGGCTTTAGATACATTCAATTCAGTGTTATAAAAATTGTTCAGCTTTGAAACCACATTAAAATCCCATGTCAAATTGATATCTGATCTAGCTAAAATAAAGGGATTACTGGAAATAAGATACAAATAGTATGATACAGTGTATAATGCACATTTCATACCTTTTTTTAATGTGCGCTCATGCAGGTGGCGCCTGAAAACAGAAGTAAACAATCTATATATAAGCAGAATGCTGGTTTGATTGAAAAGACTCCTCAATTCAAAACCTCAACTAACCAGTGGAGGTCTGAAGTGTGGGTCTTGGTGAATTGTGAACTGGCAGCACCTCACAACCATCAATGCAACCACTGTCACAGGTTCTTGTTGTTTAGTGCTGTAATCTTGCTTTGATTCCCTGTCTTAGGGTGCTTCTGAAAGCTCTAAACGTCCATCCTCGTGTCTCATCCTCGTGTCTCTTCCTTGCGCCTTAGTCCCGCCCACCACAGATGCGAGGAAATGAAACGAGAGGAGAGAGGAGGGAGGATATTTGTATTTAGAGAAATGAGACGTCCTCTCCTCCGGAGCGTCACGTGAAGCGACGTCGGTTTGTGATGACGGCTTTAACAGCTGTTTGTGTCTGCACACATGTTCACTGTAATAACTCTGATAAATGTACAGAGCTCTGTCTCTGTGTTTACCTGTTTAACACACACCTGCACATGAAGAGAATCAGCTCTCTGTTTATCCTGTCCTAAAGCATCACGGATCGATTCACCGGTAAAATGCTTCATTATTAAATTATTCATTACTTCAGTTTCAGGGCACCCTTAGTGACTGTTTTAAGGTCCGTCTTTTCTCTATTATTAAACTCAGCTGATGTTAAGTTTCGGTTAAGTCTGAGCCGCTACAGCATCCAATCAGTGAGTGATATCTGATAAGGGGGCGTGTCTGTCAGAGAAAAGACTTCTGCAAAGTCTGCTCTCGTGTTTCCTCGATTATCCCTCCTCGGATCAGTCTCCTCGCTCCTCTCTCCTCCAGCAGCGTTAAGAGCTTTGGGACGCAAGTTAAAATTGCGCGTCAGTAAGTACTTCCGGTTCGGCCGAGGAGCGAGGAGACTGCAGTTTAGAGCTTTGAGAAGCACCCTTAGTGTGTATGCTTTATTTTGACTTCCTGTCTTTTTTTGTTTTTCCGCCTCTTTGACTGCCTTGATAAGTTTCACCTGTTTCTCGTTTGCCACACCTGTTTCTTGATTAGCTTCAGTGTAATTGTCCCAGTGCCTCCCCTTCTTTGTCAGATTGTCATCAACCTTTCCATGTGTTCTCATGGCCTGTTGGCCAATTAAAAGGACATTTTATTCACATTGCTGACATTGCTGAGTGCAATGGAAATCACCATACAGAAAGAGGGTAACACTCTTTTCTTCCAAAAACAAACTTTATCTGAAACTGTTGCTGTAACCCATATTACAGATTTTCGGTACTTGATTCCAGCAGTTTATTACGTTTGTTTTCCCCTGTCATGAATCCTTGTTTAAGTAAAAAGAGAAAGAATTCATGCCTTGGACCCACAAGAGATTTGTTGGAACTAATATTCTGTATTAATTGTGTAAACAATGCAGCACCCGCAGGCTTTTAAAAATGTTAAATTCCTCTTCCCAAATGTTGTGCCTTTTTTATTTTGAATAAAACTCTGGATTTGATGAACGTATGATGATTCAATGTGGTAATGTTTCTGCTGGTATATAATGTCATGAAGATAAAATTATGCTTTCTTTTTGGCTGTTTTTTCCTTGTTTCATGATTCTGCTTTGACTCTTCATACATTATCGCCCAGTTGATGTGTTACAAACAAAAGAAAACATCTGTCGCAATCTCGAAATCTTTTACTGCCTATCTTCAGGAAATAAATCTTTGAAGCTTCAGTGAGTCTAAGCTTGATTAGAGATGATAATAAAAACATCCAGCCTCATATATATGAGCAGCCATTGATCAGTGCATAGCTCCCCCTTTGTCAGACCTCTTAAAACACACATAAAAGACGTTCTGCTCTTACATACCTGACAGATTAAATTCCTGTGCGCATTGATTAAGTGAATTGGAAAACCGATCAATATCAACACGCTTTGCTGTTTAAAAAATTGAGATCACTCAGCCTGACACATGATTTCCTCTGTTGTTTATAGACCTAAGCCTGGATTTATTGCCAGTTGACCATTATGCATCAGACCTTGGACTGTGTTATAAATGCAGCTATTTGTTTTAATCCTCAGTCACCGCCTTTGCGTAATGCCTTTCCATTAAGCCTGAGAAACATGGACGTTAAGCTTTCTGCATTTCAAACAGCAAGGACAGGCATGTGTCATGCTTTTACTGCCACATACAAATAGCACTAAAGTGATTAGCATAAAATAATGAGGCTCTCTCTCCAGCTAAAGAGGCTGGTTCTTGCACAAAAGAACAGAAAGGAACAGAAGTGTGATCTTATATATTAAAAGAGTCAGAGTGTCTGGTATAAAAGCAGGCTGCAACACCTCATAATGAAACTTTACTTTTCATTCCACAGTCCATTTCGTCGTCACCCCTCAACAATGTCCTGGGTCCTTAAGGTGCGCTCGATGAAATGTTCCCCAGAGTGAACCAATGTCGTGCAGAAACCTGGTTAGACGCACGCTCATTTTGCAGTCAGGTCCCTTCTGTGCATCCAATACAAGCAGAGTACTTCTGTTAACAATCCTCCGAGGTAAAATCTAATCCAGCTACTGAAGTTTGCTCTGAAATGATGTTCATTCCTTCACCTATCAACACATGTTCTTAGAAATGCAGCATGTGCCAAAGTAGTAAGAGCAATAGAGCCATTAGAGGAGAGGCGAGGTGTACTGTCCTCCAGAGACATCCGTTATTTGATTCATAAAATTATTTAATTTTGGACTGATGGACATTAAGCCAGAGGAACCTATTTCCATGATGATGCGGATCAAACAGATCACATGAATTATTAATCACAGGCCTCTTTGTCCCCGATACCCTGAGGAAAAAGCGGCCACCACTAACAAAATTCACATCTCATTTATTTTATGGAGAGTTATTAAAGTATAAACTGGAAATCAAACTGTTGGTGCAAGGAGGAAAACATGAAAATAATGAAAGTCATAGCCCCAGTTTCAGAGAGTAAGGCTTTCAATCAGCAGACAGAGATTTACTGCTAACCTCTGGCCAAAATAAATGAAAGGATTTGTTCACCTGTTTTACCCAGAATTCACTAAAGAAAAGAGTTTCATCCCTACAGTAGGGTCACACAAGGACTTTACGTCCTTTTTTAAATATATTGCACGTACCAGAGGGAGGAAAAAGGCACTCAAAGCTCTATGTAAAAACATGCAAATAAAATAGGTCATGTATTGTGACAGATTAATGGTTTTATGGAATAATAAGAGTCATGCTAGAAGCTCTGAGTCAGCGATTGGACACAAACGCTCATCTCAGGATCCAAGAATTATCTTTTATATACCACTTATAGGGATTGAGAGAACTAGGGAGATGGTTTGTTACTGAGATAATGTTTACTTTTAACATAATCAGGATGTTTTGTTAATAAATGTATCTACCCAGTCACAAATTTGATGTATTATTTGCACTTGTTGGTAAAGTAAGTTGACCTCCTTTGACACACAATCAATAGCACAAGACAGACTTAGTGGAGTTAATAAAGAGAGTCATGACAGCGCTCTAGGCTATAAGGGTGACCATGATCACTTGGTTTTACGAGTTGGTACTGCAGAGCTTCATCCTGACAAATGAGGCTGAAATTCATCATTTTAGTTCATTTGGATGATAGTTGTCTTTGAAAATGGAGCCAGCCTCCTGGTTTAAAGTTTAACTCTCCAATCGGCCTACTGGACAATTTCAAATTTTTGTATGTACCAACAAATGAACATCTTTTACATGATCAATGGTATAAGAAACTTAGGCAGGTCATTGTCAGCCATAAAACCTAAACTTTGGGGGACTAAACTTTGTATTGACATTGATTATGTAACGTCTCTGGGTTCATGAAGTTGCTTTATTTCCTTCCCTCGTGTTTTATGTCTCGTGTTTCCTGTTTTATTTTGAATACACACCCTTGTTTCTTGTTACGGGTTCAATGACTTCCTGCCCTTCTGTGTTTCCTGCTACTCTGATTACCCTAATGTGCTTCACCTTTCTTGTTATCCCCACTCCCTGTGTGTATTTAAGCTCATTCTTCCCTCCCTTCTGTGCCAGTTCTTCTCGTACTTCTCAGTCAGCGTTCCAGCCTCTGTTCCCTTATGTTTGCCTTTGCTTTTTGACCAGTGCTTGTGATTTTTTGACCTTGTCTTTTGCCTGTTTGACTGCTCACCTGTGTACCGAGCCTTGCTTTTGATTACACAGACTTTGAACTTTTGCCTGCCTCTTGAGTGCTGCCTTCAGGTCTAATTCTTGGTACAGTGTCACAGACGCCACATTATTCCTCAATGCTTGTGTATGTTGGAGCTTTTAAACTAGACTAAACACAAACATGCTATTACCAAGACGTGAGGTCACCTAATACTTATTAAATTAATTATTAAATGAAAACACTTCAATGGTGCTATAGGGAAACAGTGAACATAACAGTCAGGCTGCCAAATTGACAGTGAATATTGACTTAGCCTATTTCCACACGTATAAAGACAGACTACGATGCAGGCTAAAACAAGTAGCCTGCCACTTTGGCGCATTACATACCAACGATTGCCATGCACAAACTTAGGTAATTACATCAGCGTTTCTCATAACTTTAGTTTTTCAGACCTATTCGGTGCTTTGCAGACAACACACAGTTGGATCCAACCAAATGTAATACATTTTCCTAAACCACCCGAATCCTTATATAACTACCTCAAAGAAACCCAAGGTTGGAAGTTATAGTATGGTCTAAAGAGGTACACACCTGTTATTTTTTCAACCCTGAAATCCATTAATAATTGAGTCATTTTTTTGTCTCATGCTGAGTCAAAGAAGCTTAACAATGCTGTTATTGGATCTCATCTGGACTACAGCAACTCTCTCTAAACTGGCCTCAGTCAAAAATCAATCGGAGGCCTCCAGCTTGTTCTGCAGCAAGAATTTCAACAGTCATTAAATCAGACTTCATATTACTCAAGTCAGAACTCACCTTCTTTGGCTAATAGTAAGATTTAAATTGATCTCAAGATTTTCATAAATACTTTTAAGGCACAGTGAGACCTTGAACCAAGCTATAAAGCTGACCTGGGTTGCATATGTGAACACAAAGAGCTGAATTTTTCACCCAGACTTTACTCAAACTTTTTCCTACTAGCCCGCCTGAGAATATATCAGGTGGAGTCGGCGTAAGTTATGTGTTGAACTGAAACATTTGGTAATCCTCGAAACATTAAAGCTAATGGCGTCATTCTCGCCCAAGACTGCAGATACTTCTAATATTGCAGGTACTTTACAATAATTATGTTAAAGACCCCATATCATGGTATTTTTTAGCTGTTTACAACATGTCCTTATCGTTTTTGAAGTCAGCTGCCTCAGTGTTGTCTGAGGGGGTAAAAGGCATTCTGGTGCAGATGGATGCAAAGGCAGAAAAACATCAAAACATACTTGGTTCACACCAAACATGGGGTACACTGCCCACATGATCCAGAATCTGACCCCATACAGGAGGAGGACGTGTTGCAGCCTCCGTTACCAAAGCGTGTCTCTGAGTTGTACGTTGAAATTTGAGTATTACTCCTTCTTTCGTGCCTGTGTAACTTATGTTCTTAGCCCTTGTTGTTGAAGCAGTCAGACGTGAAGTGGTCGGCACAAACAAACAACTTAGCCCCGACTTTAGCCAGCACGTTTTCTTTAATTAAAATACAAGATCATAGAGTGCAACAGAATATCACTTAAACCTCTGTCAAGTTGCTGCTGTCTCACTGAGTTATCATCAGACTTCATTAGCTGTGTAGAAATACATAAAGTCTGTTTTTCTTCATAAATATAACAGCCTTGAGAGAAAAAATTATATGAAGCAGATATCCAGTCATGGTGGCCCAGCTTGCTGAGGTTGATAAAAGCCTGTGTGGTATTACAATGTGATGTAAACTTGCTGCAATCAAATTTTGTTTTGCTTCATCAATGCCTGGGGCGCTTAGGCTTCAATTTTTGCCAGGAAAACATCACAACAATTCAAAGCTTTGCAATCCAGACTGTAGAGCTGTTTTATTTTTCTGTCAGACAGAGTTTGGTGCTCCCCTCCAGCCAGGATGTGGACGGCGCCCTCAGCACTCGTCTGTGATGGGGAAAGCTGATGAAGAAGTACAATGCCATGGCCAGCGGTCAGCAGTGTTTATGAGGAGTGTCATCACGGCTGACAGCCTTCCCGCTCTATGATTTATATACTTCCAATTGCAACAGGCACCTGCTGAGAAGTAACAACTCGCCCGCGGAGGAGTGCAGAATTGTTTCAAGTGAGAGGTGTCCTTGATGACGGCAGATGTAATGACACTGTTTGATGTCTAAAAATTCGACTGCGGGAATACTCTGCAAACATTTGCCGGGGACGCGTTGCAGACGTGTCTATCATCTGATAAAGAAGCTGTCTTATTCACAAACACACAGTCCACTCCAGTCACTTTTCATTGCAGTTAGAATGCAGTTGCTCTGCTGGAAAAATGGAGCTTTAAATGACAGATAAATGAATATTTGGAGTGGTTCAAATGAACCTTGGTACAGCATGATGGCATGTAGGCTGAATGGTATTAAGGTGTATTTTTTCATATGGTGAACTACAACTAAAATCAGAAAATTCCTTCTTCCCAAACTGTTCTTCCCACTAGGAGGTTGATTCATCACAGCGTATTTCTCATACAACTTCCTCCTGCAGTTTGATGCGCCATCAAGAATTAAATAACACACATATTGGAGGTATAAAACTGTTACTGTAAGACAGACCAGTGTAATTTCTCCCCTTGAAAAGCCATCTTTAATTGAAATCTTCGTTTGTCATTTTGGGCACAATCACCCGTGGCACCACCATAAAGCCCGCACTGACACCGCCACAGCTTAAAAATGATTAGATAATTAGGAATTAAATTGGTGATATATTCCATTCATGATTCTTTGGACAGTTACATTCATACATTTCTATCACATTTTCCTATTAAATGACATATTTTTGTTCTTGCAAAGCACAGATAAGACTAATTAGGCAGCGGAGGGTCTCATGGATTGATGGTAAAGCTTGGGTTGCTTTTCATTCAATCCCTGGCATGAATGTGTAAATGTCCCTGTGCTGCCTGGGCAAGTTCCCTGTGACCTTCACTGTGCTGCAAATGGATGTTTTTGTTTGGCTCCTTTTAGAGTCCCTTTTGATTCAAGGGCCATTCAAAGCTGTCAGAGTACCACATTCACACGTACAAGGTGAAAAATATAGCTGCTGTTTGAATATTTCATTTACTATGACAAAATCATATTTCCAGTTATTATACAACTCTATATTCTGTTTTTATTCACCATAAAGAAAGATAGAACTGTTTGCTAAAGTTGCACTTGAAGGGTTTTTAGAAATTCCATATTTTTATTCAGGATTTAAACCTTTCATGCACAGATGTCACCACAGTGGACAGCTATTCAAAAGCCATTTTCAATTAAATGCATGGGCTTTGATTGGTTGGTTTCACAGCAGCCACATCAATGGACATAAAGTCATCCTGTACACTGCCTGCTACTGGCCAACCTGGTAATTCAAGATGGCCAATGGAAGGTCAGAAAGGCTATGCAGCTTAAGGAAGGCTATGAAGGTGCAACTTGTAATGTAAAAATAAATCAATAAAATACTGAACAAAAGCAAATATTCTTGTGCAGGTTGGTTTAGCAATGTATTCGCCCACCCCATGTACAAGACAAAAGCCCTCATTGCAGCTATCACTGGCTTGGCCACCTGGCTGGGACGTATTGCTGCTTGCCATCCCGACATTTCCTGTCTTTTCTTCAGCTCTCTTATCTAATAAAGAAAAAAAATTTTATAGTAAAGTTTTTCCATCAATTTAGTTCAGTGTGTGTCCTCCGAAAGAGCTGAAGTCCAAACTCAAATCCAGCTCTACCGTTTAATTTGCTTTCCCATGGAAAGCCTGTTGTGCAGTCCTGGCAGACTCCAGGCGAAATTGAGGTGGATTAATCTGCTCAATGATTTTTTATATCCTGTATGAGTCAGAAAAACTTCAAAACCCAAACTCAAAAACAAGAACTAATTTTGATTCTTTCCACATCCCAGTGGACATTTAACAAACCAAAATATGTTTTAAAATGCATTTCGTTATTATTATTATTATTATTATTATTATTATTATTATTATTATTATTAGTAGTAGTAGTAGTAGTAGTAGTAGTAGTAGTAGTGGTCGTAGTAGTATTATTATTATTAATAAAAATTAAATAAGTAAAAATTATGTGTTTGCATTAAGGCGTTGCATAAAATCCACTCAAGTGAAAACTTCTGTAATTTGCTCAAAAATAAAGACGTTTTTAATTTTTAATTCCACCGACACAATGACATCACTTTTTTATGTTCTTCAAATTAAAATGTAACATTTAATTATTGATTTATTTTTCTATTTGTTGACTTCTTGATACCTTATTTAAAACTTGAAGATGATGCTTTAAAAATAAAAAAATGAGCTAAAACACTCAGAGGAAGTCTATCAATCTGCAATACTGCAGCAACTGTTGTAGTGCTGATTAAGAAGGTGACAATGCAATAGACTGTATGATATACTGATAGCATAGTTTTTAAGTATAATAATATAAATGACCAGTTTTAACCCCCAAATGACCATTCTTACAAACAGATTACATTTAAAAAAGGCATCATTTATACTTCAAAATCTTAAATTAAAGGGACCTATGTCTAATAATAGCATCACACAGACAAACACACCACCACTGCTCAGCCTTTGGAGGGCTATTCCAACAACTTCAGCCTTTCTGTTTTCCCCCCTTGTCACACTTTTCTGATAAGAACTGTGTGTATCCTCGAAGAAATGGAAAAAAACAAACCTGAATCTTTATCTCCGGACATAGTGGATAAACTTAACCTCTGTCTGGCTGTTATCAAACTCCAGTGAGCGGGACCATATTTCTTGTCCATGAAAACATTTACCCCCTGGTCCTCTCTGAATGGAGAGGTACTGTATATCCTGAATCTCACATGTGGACAAATGTTCCCTTTGTACCCAGCAAGTCTGTGCTGTAATAAATCCTTTAAATTGCTCTTTGTTTGTTCACAGGAAGAAACATAAAATTCCCTTTTTTTCAGTTTCATCCAACACATAGGGAACAAACTATGGTGCAAGTATGCCTGAAAGACAGTGAGGTTCATTTGAAATGTCAAAATCAATTATAAAAGTCACTTTAGGTTAATCAGAATTACAAATGTAAATCTTATGGGGCTTTCAGTTACAATAAAGCTAATCCATGTCCTTGTATTTCAAATGCCAGGTTAATATTTGTACTACGTTCAGCCCACAGTGCAGGTTACCTGTTGTGTTAAAGCTGAAACGCAGTGTTACTGGCCTGACTCTGTCCTGCCTGATGTAGCAATGTGTGTGATCGTTGGTATTCCTTAGGAGGTATTTGTAGTGAATGTGTGTGAACAAAGAGACCTGGTTCGGCAAAGCGTGTACACTCCTTCCCCTCTACTGTTTTGTGGACTGAATGAACCTAAAGTTAGCAACGTTAAACCAGCAAAGTATATCCTGTCTTCTCCATGATGCTCCACATGGCCCCATGGTTTTTGTTTAGTTGGCTTTTGCTGTCTTTGTAGTTTATTTCACACAACACATCCCACTTCACATATCTGCCACTCACCCTACAATTACCACGCTTATTACCGATGCTCACACCTCGTCATTTTTGTACAGCTTCGAGTTAAGGCACAATTTTTGTAAAACTTTTAAATAATTTAGTTGAACGTGCATTCAGTCATGATGATGTGCATGTTTATACATGTTAGTAGTGTTCAAATCTCAATTATGCTTCCTTTCCTTCCATGAAACTACATGCATACTTTTTAAATGATTTTCCCACCACATACTCCTAGAGGGTGGACCTGCATTTCTTTTTCTTTCCAACTGACATGCAGTTCCCGTTTGAAATCCACCCAGCTGCGCTGTTTAAATTGTGTGTCTTTAAATGGATATTTCAGTATTTTTTAAGTGGGGATGTTTGAGTTACATGTCGCTAGTAATTAAACTAGCAACAATTGATGCTGGCTAGCTCAACCTCTTCAATGAGGAACTGCCAGGAAATGACACGCAAGCTAAGCTACAGTTCACTGAAGAAGAGGCTGAGTCTGCCACGTAAATAAGTCATTTGTCAAACACTCCAAACCAAACAGTTATCTAGATGTACAGTGGTGGAAAAAAGTTTTCAGACACCCTCAAAATTTTACACAATCTCAAATATTGTCATGAAATATTTGTGGAAAAATCTTTTTTGTGTTTCAAGTAGTAGACAGAAATAAACAAATACAAATGTTTTTTGTTTTGTTTTGTTTATTGTTTACTAGAAAACTAACAAAGCTAAATTCTTGACAGTTTCAATATGTCTATACCTAAGAGTAATTCTCAATGCAATATTTGGGGTGTCTGAAAACTTTTTTCCACCTCTGTAGATGTACGCTCTGTTTGGAATCTTTTCAGCACGTTGCCACCAGAAAGCCCTTTTTGTTTTTGCACTATTTGCAGAACACAGATGTGCTCTGCCAAGGTGAAGTTCTTCAATTATCAATTTAAAAGGCAACACGCAATACGGTGTGGACACTAGTTAACCATGTTTAATAAATTGAGCACATTTAGTGTTTACATACTATAGACTAGTCATCTAGTCCAGTTAAAAGCTCAAACAGCTCTGTCCAGGGACGAAAAAAAGTCTCAGACAGAGAAGACCTAACGAATTAACACAGGGTTTAGCAGCAGTTTAACCATTGGCTGCTGTGGTACTTGAGGGACATCTTTTCTATTACACAGTCTCACGGCTGACACAGTTGAAGCTTATCAACCATTCGTCTTAACCTGCGTGTTAAAAGAAAGCACAGCACTGAGGTTTACACTCAGACAGTATGTGTTCTCTTTGTTTATTTCATGCTTAAAAACACTGTACAGGAGGAAAGGAGGAGGCAAAGGAGGAGGAGGTGTGCAGAAAGATGAGATTCAGGTTCACCACGAAGGCACCCAAGGGGGGGACTTAAATCTGATTTTTTTTCCTGATGCCTGCAATAAACTCTGACCCTCTTGTTTTTCTGACATCTGACGCAACGTGTGAAACTAAATCCCAGCCCAGTAGAGCAGAACTATTGTGGAAACCCACTCTGCATGTCAGTTATTGGTAAATCAGGTGGAGAATCAGAGACAGCTGCCTCCCTCCGCTATTCTTCCCGTGCATGGAAATGTGCAGCACCGCTCACAGCTCATCTGGGCCTCTGGAAGTTCCGTCAGGCCGACATTTAGACAGTTTCATTCAGGAGGAGAGATGGAATTTAAATGGCAGTGGCGCCCTGAGTTTTCTACCTAGCTATGTAAACCTATCATTAAGCACACAGACGTGGGTTTAAATGCTCAAGTCTTATCTTCTGTTTCACACATACAATAATTAAAACCTCGTGTGAAGACACAGATGGAGGATTCAAAGTTTATGGTCATGCTAGCAGCTCTGTGAGGCTGCACTTACACAGCTGGTAATTAGCAAATGTTAGCATGCTAACTCACTAATAAAAGAACACAGGAAGTGTTGTGTACCAGTAAACAACAACAGCATATTTGCAAACTTATTAAATTATATTATATTTAGCTTCAACTAATGCACAAATTGCAGAGAGAAGTATTTAACTGTGTTACGTTACTTCATCCAAACTTGACGTTCCTAGAATCATGTGACTTCTTCAGAAGAGGGTGGTGGCTCTGCTCCAAACAGTTTTCCTCCATTATTACAGGTCAAAATCATGCACTTAGAGAAAATAGTGATATAAAGGAAAATTAACTGTCAAATTTAGGTTTATTGATCTCAATTGATGTAACCCTAGCCAGCAGGATTGCAAACTCCAAAAGGCGAAAAACATAATAGCACTACCTGAATAGGAACTGCACGCTGTGGACTACACATGAGGACAGTTACAACCTAGAGGACCCTCAAAATAGACTTCATTTCATAGGTCCTATGTCCATAAATAGTGTTTTTCTGCCACCAGCACCCACAACTTTGGTGTCAGAGCACCTCTTACCTGCACTTACCGTTACAAAAGTTGTCCTGCAGCACTCTCACTTCTCTTGGTAAATGGACAGTGTTTATGTAGTGCTCTCTCTAGTCTTCTGACCACCCAGAGTGCTTTTACATTACATGTCACAGTCACCCATTCACAACACATTCATACACTGAGGGCAGAGGCCGCTGTGTAAAGAAGCCATCATATTATTTAATCCCATTCACACTCCACTGGGACAACCACTGAGGACAGATTGGGGTTAAGTGTCTTGCAAAAGGACACTCCGGCACCTGGGATCAAACCAAAAACGTTCCAACTGAGAGATGACCTACTCTACAACTAAGCCACAGCCGCCCCTGTGTATGTGTGATATTTTATTTGAATAACAACATTGTCGGAAATTGTGTCGTAGTGTTAGCAAATCGTACCTTCGAAAAAAACGAGTCTGGTTAGATTCCCCTCTGCCTTCTTGTTGACAAAGTTGATATCAGAAGACCCACCCCTTCCTGATGTGATTGGTCGGTGGTGGAGAAGTTGAATGAATCATTTCAAAGAAGTTGCCAAGTAGAATCATGGGGGATCATAATGGTGATATAAGATATACGTTAGCCCTTTTTCGTTAGCTTGTTGTATCACAAAATATGTACACTACATTTAAAAAAGTCCCCTGAGACGTCTAATCTAAATGTTGACCAGCTGGATGCTCAACAGTGACAACAGTAGTGTGCAAGAAGGATACGAAATGGATCACCACAAAGTCATAATAACCAAACCATTGTAGGAAATGAGCATTCATAAAGACACACAGTCTGCCTCGATAGAAGCATTTTATGTTGATTTGACCAGTTGCTCTGCACCTGTTCCCAGCAGAAAGCATATTACCAGTGTGCTTTACAAGCTGGCTGTGTGCTCAACACTGGGCTCAGAGGTAAATTACATGGAGTGAGCTGAATACACAGTGAGGATCTCTGTTGCCATAAAAACAGAGATGTAAGTCTGTGTAACTAGGCAGAGGTTTTTACCCCTCATTCAATTATCGTTTAGTTATTGTGGAAATAGCAAGCTGAGTGGATGTTTAGAGAGACAGCCATTTATTACAGCAGCGCTGCCTGGAGCTCCCAACCATTATGAAGACACCAAAGAAAACTTGACTTGATGGTATCTGTCAAAAAATCTTATTTGCACATTTATAATTGTGGCCTTGCCTCAAATACAAATCGTCGCTATGTGGGAGGGAGGGGAAAAATAGACGTTTACATTTGCATGACCAGCAAAACGCAGAGACATTTCTCCGGCAGCACTATTGAGGCTATTCTCCATTCACTGCACATGGCTTGTGAACGGTATAGCATTCTAATGTGGTCACATCAGACGTACTGGTGCACATGCTGCAGCTCCGGCCCCTGGGTCAGAGTCTACAGGAGAATGAGAGAAATTCGTAACTGCAAACTGACACTAACTTCATCTTAAAATATGTCATTCACTAGATCTGGAAACAGGATCAATAAAGTAGGTATGATTGTCCACCAGATTAACCTATTTTCTATTTTTTTACCCCCCTTTCTTTATCAAATGATGCAACAGACTTATAAAAATCATACACTAGGTAAAATCCTGTTACTGTTCTTTGAATTGTTTCATTTTTTTCCAAGTTGTGATGCCAAGACTCTAAATTTCATATCTACCTACCTAACAATGTGGCCAGATTTCACGTGGCACTCACCCATGCACCCACACAGGAACAGGAAAATAAACACACACACGCATACACACACACACACGAAACCACACACAGAGAGCCTTTTCCAAACATTGCTGCCAATTCTGATTCAATAGCTTTGCATCATATTCTGCACATTCCTGTAATTGCATATATCTAAGTCACGAAATATTCACATGCTTCATATTTGAAGATGTCTGCACTCTGCAAAAAGACGTCTTGATTCACAGCCAATAGGGGGAAAACAGTGTTCTCTTGTTCCCTTTTGTAAAGTCTCTCGTCATTTTTACGGATCATTCAGATAATTTAGACGTACAAGCTGCAAAATGTTATAAGTATTCATGCTGTGCCAAGTTTCTGATGTGCTCTGCTGCGTATTTGTTTATGTCTTGGAGACAGAATATGTGATTTATAGTTAGACTGGTGGGGGTGGCAGCAAGGGAAGCTGTTATGTTCTTCCTTTGCTGCTTGTTGTGCGCAGCTGCTGTTCTCTCTCCAGCTTGCTGTACGTTCACCCCGATATGCACCCTCAGGCAGTACGCCTTTCATTATTTCTTTTGAAACTTTCATCTGAAGTCTCTGAGGGATTAGCCCTCTTGATTCCTGACACAGTCAATGAAAAACAAGCCTCATATACAGGGAGGCTTACAGCCAGAGGAGCTCAGCCCTCCCCTTGCCTCTAAATGTGAAACCTTCTAATGGTTTACACAACAAGTGGAGGCTCCTCTTGATTTCATTCACCTTTAGTATTTCAAATGAATGTTGGTTTTTGTGTGACAGGTTGCTGTGGGATAAAATAATTAGCATTTTACATGCTTGGTATGTGTCAGTTGACCTTGTGGAGGTTAAATCTGCCCTTTGCCCGGTCAAAAAGCCAATTCAATGTTAAAGTCAATGGAATTTTAACCTCATTAATAAATTAAAACCCAATCTCCAACACATGAAGCAGACTTTAGTTGCTTTTATGTTTGAGCTTTCCAAGGCAACATTGGATACCATTACCATATAAATCAGTGTACATGATTAACTCTGAATACCTTCTTTTTAGTCTAAAAAAGTGGGCTGCATCCTAAATATGTACAGGTGCAACCAAGATACCAGTATAAAATGCACAGAGGTATTTTATTTTGGTACAGTATTTTACGAAGATGGCACTATTGCAGCTAAAGCTTTATGTACATGCGCCATCATTACCGCAAGTGCAGCTCACCACCTCCCATTACAACTGACATGATACAAAGCTTGTTTTCACACACGACAGTCCAGGAGACTCTGCAAACTGAGAACCTCATTTACAAGCCAGTCAGAGTATGCTTGTTTGGTCCATACCAGAGTTTGAATGAGCTTCCACACCACTCCGAACACACACGACTCTCCAAGGACACAGACCAGGGTTTATTTAAAGTGGACCGAATTTGCCGAGAATTGTGGCCCCACCTTTATTATTCACTTGTTGTAGTGGTGACAAACAAACTGTTTTAATCCAGTGTTCATATGTTTCTGTGAAACCATCCTCTATGTCTGGTTCTGCTCAAGGTTTTTGCCTGTTGATAGGAAGTTTTACCTTGCTCTTGAACCATTTTTATTTCACTATACGTTTGTTTCCGTGTAAACTGCCTCGAAGTCTGGTCCTGCTCAAGGTTTCTGCTTGTTGATAGGAAGTTTTGCCTTACTATTGATTGGTTTTTATTTCACTATCTGTATGTGTCCGTGTAAGCAGCCTCTAAGCCTGGTCCTGCTTGATGTTTCTGCTTGTTGGTAGGAATTTTAACAGTGCTCTTGAAATGTTTTTAATTTACTATTCCTATGTTTTACATGTAAACTGCCTCTAAGTCTGGTCCTGCTCAAGGTTTCTGCTTGTTGATTGGACGTTTTACCTTGCTCTTGATATCACGTGCTTTGACACTGGTAGATTATATTTGACTTCTGTAGTTAATATATCAAAAGTTGCAGTCTGGATATGGGGTCTCCTTTTTAAAATGCATTTGCACAAAACAGGGCCTGAAACTGGTTTACACTACAGTGTAGTTATATAAAATATTTGGGAAGGGAAAAAAATGTGTGATGAAGAAGGATTATTTATTGATAACTCCCATATAACAAATTTCACTAAATATCAAACACCGATTGACTGTTCTGAAAGTGTACATATGCACAAAAAACAGAGTTTTTGCATTGCTTTGAAAACAGACTCCTGATATTTGCACTCATCCAAATGAGGCATACTAGCATGACACAGATACACTCATGTGGCATAATAAATGGATGAAAGACATTGATCTCTGGATCAGGAAAAGAGGAAGTTGTGAACATGAACCTGTAAATAGCCTGAAGCAAGTTTCAGCTCACTGTTTGTCAGTCCCACAATGTTTCCTCACCATTCCTTTGGTGTCTTTTCTTGCACAGCATGCAGCTAATTTCAGCGAGGCTCCTAAAACTCTGTACACCACCTGCTCAGCACCAAATGGCAGCCACACAAAGTTAACGACTGGCTGCATGGTGAACATAGTGGAGCATTTAGCAGCTAAAGAGCCAGATATTTCCCCCGGGAGTTTATGGAGACTAAAAACAGAGTGGAAAGAGAGTGAATATTGGACATGCATTCACCAGGTGGACACAAGCATGACTTCAGCTAAATGAAAACGTTGCTCAGTAACTGGATGTATTGGAATTCTTCCTTGACGTATCTATTGCAGTAGACGGCTGTTCAATAAAGAGTCTGGTTCTGCTCAGGTTGTCTGCCTCTTATGATGTCTTCTTTTCAAAGCAACTGTTGTTGACAAGTGTTTGTTCTGGGTGGATTAATGTTGAGTGTATGTTTATTATATCACAAACACTGGTCTAGACCTCTAATTTGAAGTGTCATGACACAACTCTTGGTTTATATTTGGTTCTAAATAAAAACTTATAAATCAATCAATAAACACTATTGACTGATAATAAACTGTTGGCCAACAAGTTTGCCAAACTACCTTGAAATCTGATGATTCAATGCGATATTTAAGATCTATTTCTGCAGCCTCCTATTGCCCCAACCCCCAAAAGATGCAGATTAAATGTTAAACATATAAAATATGTGGAAAAAAGCTCATAATTTACTTTTAAAAATTAAAAGCTGGGTGTCAGTCACCAAGGCTCCTTTTCGTGCTAAATGTGTTAAAAAGTGTGTTTTGGAATCATGCATGTCTCTCTATGCCTGACACCTTCCCCCACCAGGGGTCCTACACAACAAAAATAACAGCACAGAGACAGCTGATCTTTACACTGATAGTTTGAAATGAATACTAGCGCCTCTAATAAAGCAAGTCAGTCTGTTTTATAACCTATAAAAAAACATGCCATATTAGCTTTTAAGAGTTTTACGGTGTTGTATTTAAAGCTCCTGTAAGCAGTTTTAACTGGTTATGAAATAGACCAAAAGTAACACTGATCCCTTTATATAACCTACAGAAACAAAGCTGGCTATTAGTGATAATGTTGGCTATTACTATATGTTTTTGTTTTTTTATGTCTAAAATATCTGCCACTAGGTAGGTGTCTGGCAGAGTGTTCAACTGCAAGCTTCTGAAATACTTAATACATACTTATTATTTTGTGTTAAAAAAATCACGATTTAATTTTTTCATAATAAATTAAGAGACTAAACAAGCAGATTAAAAAAACAGCAGAGAGATAAGAGGTTGATCCACAGGGGGCGCCAAAATTGACTGAAACTGAAAGTTCCACACAGGAACTTTAATTTTGTCAATTCATCCATTGTAGAAAAGCACTGGGATCAATTTTTCAATGGATGTATTTGTCCAAGACATACATACAGTGTTTTATTTAATTAAAAAAATGGATCAAGATTTAGATGACAATACAGCTTTGCATTAACTTAAAAAAGATAATACCAGGGGTCTACAAATACTACCACTGTATGATTTACTGTTTCTACATAGAGATAATGTTAAACCAGAGTCCGTTTGGTCAATGCGTCTGATTCTGATTCCCTCATTTCAAGCTCTTCATGTCTTTAATAAAGTGGCAGCACATGATTGTCAGCAGAATCAACGTTAGCCTAACCGAGTTAGAGTGATGCAATGTTGCAATCTGGACTCCTTACGCTGTAAAAGCTGAGTTATTAAATCGGAGTCCCTCTGAGATTTACACGGCGTGTAATGACGCACTCCCTCCTCGTTCTCCTTTGAGCTTACTTTTGTCAGCAGTTTCATTACTTTGCTCTTTGCTACTAAGCAGGTGGGGCTAATCTATCCAGTTTGCCCTTCAGTTATGGTTTACTGTCCAGGGTACTGGACACAAGTGTCTCCAATAATCCCTTAATTACGCAATGATGGACTATTCATTTAGTATGCAAAGCTGCAAATCTTCCCATCCATTGAGCGGAGCCCTCTGCAGTCATAGGGAGGCCAACGCTAATGATCTCAGCAAGTGGCAGCAATCCATTGGAGCGCTACAGCAAGTGCACATTAATCTTACGGGTGATCCAGTTGATGAATGACCCAGGCCCAGAAGCCCTGGCAGATCCCACCTTAATTATGCTGAGGGAGCCACACCTGGGAGCCACCGGGGGACGTCTTGCTAACTCAGGAGCAGCGACTCCAGAGAGAGCCTGCAGCGCACAGGCAGCTCGCTCCGTGCAGCTCCAGTCTTGTGTTGCCTTGGGAAAAGTAAGCCTTCACAACGACTCCATAGAGGACATTACAGTTGGCACTGACTTCCAAATCACAAGTTGTGGAAAGGGCAAATGGGTGTCATCAATCCAAGACACCTTGCACGGATAGGTCATTAGAGCAAAGTGATTTTATAAGCCCTCTCCAAAAGAAACTCAGTCAAGATGTTGCTTTTTTTTCTGTAATGACGCCTCCTCCGACAGAACACTTTCCCCACTGCTCTAATTGTAGCCCCCGTTATTTGGCTGTGGTGCTCTGACATGTTTAAAGAGGGAAAAAAAAGGCTCAGCAGGGCCAAGCATTGCATCAGTCTAACATCAACACCCCAAAGATAGCACGCTGGCACAATGGGAGGATGAGTAAAAAAAGAAAATATGATCAAAACACATGAGTAAACAATATGAGGAAGAGGGAGAAAAACACCAGATCCTCTGCAAACTGTTTGATTAAACATGACAAAGAGAAACTGTGATGTGCACGCTACAGAAACGCTTGTCCGTAAGGGAACATTTAAGGTCAAATTAAACTGTTTAACTCTGACAGCTCATTACCTTTTTAGATATTCATATTTCAAAACGCTGTGGAGTCGTGAGATTTCCTGGGTTTACTATTTTGGCTGGAGCACAAGGTGTTCAGGCTGTTGTGGCTGAGCAGCTGAGAGTGTGCGGGGGGGGGGAGCAGTAGATGAGAGGCAGAGATTAGGAGTCTTGAAATGAGTTTTTGCTCCAAAACAGAGTATTGGTCATTTTGTGCAGTTGGGAAAAACAGCCTTGCTTCTTTTTTTTGCCGTTCTGTGATATAAACTGCCTGTTTTTTGCTTAAGTTCAAATGCTTCCCAAAAAAGCAGCATACCTTCATGGTAAACAGGCCATGTATGACAACACGCTGCAGCTTACTGTGCAAGAGGGCATTCTCCTGGACTTGGTTTGATTCTGCTGGGAATTACTCGATCCATGTGAACCCAGAGTCGCCTTGATTTACGCCTTCTTCATTTTCCCTCCAGTAATGGTCGGCTGGTTCCCGAGCCCTCATAGGATGGTATTGAACATATGACCCTTCATAGAGGTTATTGGATTCTTCAGCACAACAAGATCCTGTAGGAATTATATGTCCCCTTTTACTTGCAGCAAAGCCAGTGTGACTTACCTTGGAGCAAATTTGTACAATCCTTTATTTGAATGTTTAAATTGGGATTTAAATGGATAAGGGCTTTCTTTTATTCATAATTGTCCCTTTTTCTGTCTGTCTTCTAATCTATCCATACATCTATCGCTTCATCTATACACCCTTTTTAAGTTTAATCAATGCAATGCAAGTCAATGGCTGCATCACAAACATCTGACAAATTGATAGAACTGCATCCACATACAATAAAGTTGGGATTCAAAAGGTCAGCTGGAAATGGGACAAAGCCCAGAGGAGTTCTCTTAAGGGCCAGTCGAGGTTTAATACACATCCATCACTTTTTATCATCTAATTAGTCGCTGGTGTGGCAGCCCCGACAACATTGGAGGGGAGCAGAATTATTGATCAGGTAAAGGATGGTATCTATCATTGCACCTCGGCATTGACATTGCAGCCATTTGGAAAACAGGGAAGACAATAAAACCGCAGCAAAGTAGGATGAGAATCAGGGGATGCCACTCCAAACAGAGGCCATTTGTCTTCAGCTGAGCCGTTGACTAATAGACTCATTCTGACTTTGCAGTGCAACGATTGGACAATTATACAACTGCTGGAAAATAGCTTTTAAATTATGAGGTGAAACAGAAAAGTGCAGTTTTTGACTATGACATTATGTCTTACAACAAGATAGCACTTAATATAAGTAAGTATAAGCGATAATCCAGGTGACCACATATATACCGATGCCCTGAGTGGTCATGATCAATATATTTTATAAAGACCAATTACATTCGAAAATAACTTAATTTTAGTGGCTTTCTCGTCCAATTAGCAGTCTGTATTGAATACATGATTCTGATTGGTCAAATCCCAACAACAACAGCGACTAATTCTCAACAACAAAAAAGACCCTAAGGACAACCACATAACCTAACTAAGGAACCTGTTGAAATGAGTCTGGCACATTTTACCTCTGCCTGTTGACACTGTGGCAAAATTGTTAATTTCCACCTCATGCTGGTCTTGAGAGTCCGGAAACCATAGCAGTTACTGAGCACAGATGTGAAAGCAGCCTGTTGACACTGTGGCAAATTGTTGGTTTCAATCGACGGCTGGTCTTGAGAGTCTGGAAATAATGACACTTATCGAGCACAGATTTGAGAGCAGCCTGTTGACACTGTGGCATAAACCTTAGTTTCCAACTCAGGCTGGTCTTGTGAGTCTGGAAATGATGTCAGTTACTGAATGCAGATGTGTGAGCAGCCTAAGGAGCAACTCTATCTGTGATGGGAAAAGTGAAGCGACATTTCCTGGTGGCAGAACTTTTAATTGTAGTAATATACTTCATACATGTATTTTATAAGACGGTCGAGAAGTCAAAAATAAATTTATGGCAACAGCTTGCACATTTTAAAGTTGTCTAATTTGGGAATTTGGACAAATATATTCTGTTTGAGTCTTTAAAGATTAAAGCTTGGAATATATGTCACTCTGTTATGTTACTTTTTAGAATTAAAAATTATACAGAGGAATGTAACATCTGTATGAAACTTAAATATTAGTTTTTAAAGTAGATTTGATTGGTGGTGACACAAAGGGTAAATAAATGCTATTCATTTGTGGGTGAGTGAGCACACTTCACGCGAGTACGCATTTAATGTATGTGTCAACTGGGGAACAAGCGAACACTGAAAAAAGCAGTGATAAATCACTTCACTGTTGTAAATGGCATTATCTGGTAATCTGACCCACAAGTGACCTCATGTGCAAAGTGCAACATGTTGAACAGCAAACTTTCTGAGTTAAGATATTATCCTATTATTGTAACCATAATTTACCATAATTTAAACAAGACAATCTCGATAACATATGTACATTGAAATAGATCTTATTTTCGGCGGCTAGAGTCCATATGAGGATTTCTCTCTGTTCAGTAAAAGACATGCAATTTAGGAATTCCTTTTCACAGTTCATATGCTCAATGGGAGACATGAATGTTGCCGTAACATGAATGAGTAGGAATGCTTGTTTCTTAACTAGAAGTTGTGTCCCAAAAAAGACAGCATCAGACAAATCAATTTAGGACAAACTTCAGCTTTACAGGCGCCACAAGTGTTGGAGTTTTTACATGTTAGAAAAAAACAGACTGCAACAATACAACAGTAAACTGCTGGCTGAGTTTGGTTCACTTCATGCTGGGGCACCTGAATTTGTTTTCTTTAAACTCTGCCAAACAAGCCTCCTGTCTTGGCCATATTTGGGGCAGCCTTTAAAATGGGACCGGCCTCTTTGTCGAGTCTCTCTTGAACTTTAGTTTTGGAAGTGTTATACAGGCTGCTCCTGAGTCAAGGACACGGCTGCATGCATCCCCTCTGAGATCTGCAATACTACAGCAAACAAACCAATGCTGTCAATCCCAGCATCAATTAGTCAATGTGACAGTTGACCCTGCTGAGTAGTGCAGGCGAGTCCAGCGATTCAAAATACAGCTTTCTAGCAACAGTTTTGGGCTAAAGTGACAGATTGGTTGTGAAGTTTCAAACGGCACACTCAGGAATTTAGAGTTTCCACAGATATGCAAGATTTTAACGAGAAGACGCTTGAAGTATCAGTGTGAGAGCGGAATATCTGCAGGTTCTGCAAAACTGGGCTCCCAGACTGCTGTTATTTGTTAATGCCAGATCAGAGGCAGAGTGAAGCAAGAAGGACCATAACACAAATCAGAACAACAACTACACACGTTTACAAAAAGAGTCCATCAATGCAAATTATTGTTGCAATATATCACAATCATGGGAAATTGAACATTGCACAGGAACAAGCTTTATAGCTAACAAATCAATATCCGTCAGCTCCGACAATTAGCTATAATTTGTTATTGCTGGAGATGCTTCTGCTTGTTTGGCCCGCAGTTCCTCTCTCACCTTATTTCTTGCTTTCAACAACAATCTGAAATATTCAAACATGTGCTGACGTTAAGAATATCATGTATAAATTCAATTTGAAGTACTTACATATCAGTAATTGATTCCTTGATTAAGTGTTTTCTCTGATGTGATCCAACATTTTGTCAAAGCAAAGTATGATAATAAAGGTTACAATGGTCAAATCTAATGTATCTATTGAAACTGTCTAAAGTAACCTTGGGATTATGTTTGAACTCACTTTCTCACTGAACTTTTACATATTCAACTCTAGTTTCACATTATTTTAGCCAAAATAATAAATTGATGACCTAAACTTTTATTTTGTTAAAAGACGTAGGTCATTCTTTACCCCAAAAATTGGTGACTTATTTAATGTTGATCGGGATCATAGATCGAGTTTCCCATCTAAGCCAAATAATATCCTTTTGGCTCTACAATCTACACAGGATGAGGAAAAAGGAAAGATTCCTTCAAATTGAGGCATCAGAGACTTCCTCATCATGACTTAATCATTCTGCAAAATCCAGTGTTACAATCAGAAGTTATGGACTCAAAACACAAAGTGTAACACTAGTCTATCACTCATAATGCACTACACTGTTAATAGAGATCACACGGCCCTACATGTTTGTTGAATTATCAAAAAACAAGCAATAACTGAGTGGACCAAAGTTATAATGGTTCTGATTTTTTTCTTCATTTTTTATTATTTTAATGTCATTTTTTTCAAGTCATATTTTTGGGGCATTTTTACCTTTTAGTGGATAAGACAGCTGGAGAGAGACAGGAAGTGTGGGGAGCAGAGAGAGAGGGAAGACATGCAGGAAGTGGACAAAGCCAGGAAATCAACACAACCCCTGTGGACTGAGGACTGCAAAAGTTGAACAACCTTGGCCATTCAAAAAAGACAAACAATCAAGATGTATGTCAGTCAGTGTGCTGGTGTTTGAGACATATAACTGGCATTATATATTTTATTTTAGTTATTTAGTTATTTGCTATAATTAGTTATCTTTTTGTTTTTTTTGTTTTTTATCCTGTTTTGAAAATTCAGCTAACAGAAATGTTTATGACGAAAAACTTTTCATGACTTTGTTAGCTTTTGTTTAAGATAACCTTGGACTGGACTATTATAACCAAACATCAATAAGATATTCATCATTTCACACACCAAAAAAAACCAACTTCTCTCTACAAACATCGCCTGATTTCTTTGTATCGTAGTACAGCTATACTGCGATACCTTTTTCACTGAACCACTGAGTATGTCTTAGTAAGTTTAATATTTTGACTACAACTTAACATTAGCATGTTAGCTTACGCAATCTAAGCACCGTTTTAACTGCGTCAACAAACCAATTCTCTCATCACTGTATGCAAAGCACTTAACTTCCCATCAAAATGTATATTGCATACCCAGGGTGCACTGCTGCAGAGTGCAACACATATTTACACACTATGTTTGTGTTAATACATCTTGGGTTGTGTTTATATGCAAGGCTCCAGGCTTCAGGTCTCTGGGTGCATGGAATTCTTGTCTTCGCTTGGCCCATATGCATTAACCAGATTTCTGATTATATTTGGTATGCTAACACAAAACTAAAGGCTCCCCTCTGAGGGTTGTGTGATACTGATCCAAATACATTTTCCAGGCACAGAAATATCTGACAGTCCTCATTGGTTGGCTGGATGTAAAGGAATGTTGTTGCAATAAATGTTTTGTTTCTGTTTGGTATTTCTGTTGAACTTCTTTTTCTGTAGAAGATTATTCTGCTCGAAATGATCATTTTTATTTTTTGGCATCTTAAAAAGCTCTTTAAGAAGTCTTTGTTTTTCCAATCTTCCTGTCGAGATGCTTCAAAGAAATTCATGAGGAAATTGCCTTCAAGTGTCACTCGAAGGCATGTTCCTCATGAATTTTGTTACCTCCATTAAACGCAGACAAGACTGTCAACTATACTGAGCCAGAGCACTGCACAGTGTCGAGTGTGGTTCATGTAACCTATTCATTTCTTTCATTCTTTCTTTTTTAACGAATAATTTCATAAAAATTTAACTAAATTTATGTACTTGATTGAGATTTTGTTAACCAATACTCATGTGGGCATTTAAATGAAAAACGGGCAATAAGTTTATCTTTTTTTAAACACTTAATTTTCATGTTTCTGCATTTCAGTCCAGAAGTGCCCCTTTTCATTTTATAATGTACACTCCTTTAATTATCTGATTCACAATTAATTATCAATTGTAGTCCACGTTGTAGTCCATAACTTCTGGAGGTTGCATTATCAACTATGTGCAATTACAAGCTTTAGGCATATATTTTCGACTGCTGATAGTTCAACTTTTCCGCATTTGGGTCCTACCAGATAACTGTTCCTTTTATTGCATGTAGTACACCCAGTCTGTTAATGTCAGGTCCCTGTTTCATACAACTGTATCTAATGCAGTTTAATGTGACTTTATAAGCAAAAAGTAATTCATAGGTATCATTACTGAAATACTCAGTGAGAAGACTTACTGCATTTGGGTCCATCCAGGAATTTGGTTCTTTTAAATTGTATGTTTTTCTTTGAATTGTCAGGGCAATCTAACATACAATGTATAACTCACTGTTATCCATTACTCATTCAAAGTCTTCAGTTGCACTGAATTTGGGTCCTACCAGAAATGTTCCATATTCTTCTGTGTACTACTTTGCCAGTTGTCTCTTAAATACTTAGCACGTCTTAAGTAGTTTGTTGTAACTGTGTGGTTTTTATCTCATTCAGAGGTTTATTATCAATATATGTACATATAGTAGCAAACAGTTTTTTTTAACCATTTAAATGTTTTGTTTTACTGCTATTGGGTCCGTCCAGAACTGTGATCCTTTTAAATTTATTTTGGACACTTCCTTCCTCATTGTCTGGGCTCCCTCATCCATATTTCACATAAATATAACACAGCTAATACACTGTCTTGTGACTGTGAAGACCATTACAATTTGCACCATTACAGACAAAAACACACATACTTGGAGTGTTATTTTTCTGCATTTGGGTCTTGCCAGAAATGTGTTTTTGTGATGTTATTTTGTACACCCTAGCTTTAATTGTCTTGGATCTCTCAAAAGTAAATTTTAACTAATGGATTTTGGCCTGTGTAGGTCCTGCCACCTAGTAAACTATCTCTGCTGTCAGCCCCACTGAAACAAAAGTGTTTAGCAGTGGCCACAGTACCCTGACTTATATTACACTGTGCAGTGTAACAGTGAGTACCTGCCAAAACCTCCCCACAATGGCCGTTCATCTCAGCTCTAGCAGACGGGCTCAGACTGTGGCAGGGTTCAGAATCAGGTCATTTCATATTAGCAGGCCCAAATCTCAAGGTGGTGCAGCAGCTTCAGAGCAGTAACTTTATTGAGAATGTGCCAGGGGCCTGGTGTATTTTGCATCAGCATCACAGTCACTGCGTGTGTGGTGCATGTACGGAACTTTGACAAGGATTATGTAGCAGTCTTTGGTTTATCATCAGAAGACTAATTTATACCAAAGAAAAAGAAACCAAGGCATTGATGGAGCTCTGTTGCTGTGTTGGTTCAACATAGAAGCAATGGGAAGTGTAGTTTAAGATGCAGTTTAGTCTTTAATCTCATCTGTGTTAACTGCCTGCAGGCTGTCCTGGCTGTATCCCCAGCTCAGTGCCACAGAACAGTACGCAGTGGCCACCAATCACTGGAGTACAGCTGCCTGGTTTACATTTAAAATCTAAATCCTCTAAAACTCTGATTATCTTTACTTGATAACAATCAGCAAGATGTTGAAAAAAAACTATTTCATTGATAAGGACTGAGTTGTTTTTAAATAGTCTTTACAGCTGTATTAATGTACAAACAGGGTAAAAACAAAGAACTTGCAGGACTGAAATAGGAACAAAATAAAATATGTTCTCTTGTGCTGCACTGGAATAAATTCAACTTATCACCTTGCAGACTTTAGAGGAAGCTGCTGTGATATTTCTAACAAATGATATGAATAATTTTGCATTAACACTGAATGGATATTGTCAGGATTGAGATTTATAATTGCAGTAGAGCTGCAGACACACTGGATGGTGGAGACATTTTTAATTCCAGGTGTAAATGTAATATGGATAATTCATATCTGAATGCAATCTGGACATGAGGTGAATGCTAATGCGAGCTGCACAGAGGCTTAGTGAGGCTCACAGTGATGAAGACTGTGGGTGTGCTGGTAGCCCATGGCTGGAAGGGTTTATTTGCGACTTATTTATATAAAACAAGAAGGTAGGAGGGGAGTTTTGAAGCCATGTGATAAAAGCTGAATACTCTTTGTTGATTTTGGGGGCAAGAAGTGATGTTTTTAAACCTTTATTAACACCTGTTGTGTGTACTTGAAGGTAGAACTGCTCATTTGTAATCGCCATGCAGCAAAAGCAATAAATTATCTCCTCAATATAACAGCTGTCGTGACTCAAACTAAACTTCAATAAACTCAATTCTTCCTGAGTGACTGCTTGTTTGTAAATGCAAATAGACGCAATCTGAGCTCTCAGCTTCCACAGGGGCCGACAATGTCTGAGCGATTTATGAATGGTTCAGATAACAGACGCAACAAAAGGGAAGATGAATCGGGTCAATATATTTTCCACAGCGCTCTGATAATAATTTATCATCAGCATTGAGTGGCGGCAACCATCTTAATACCACTCCACTTGTGTTGTCAACACTGGAGTGTTCTGCTGCACAGTCGGGGTGTCTGAGCATGCTCAGAAATCTCTGTCAGGGTGAGTCTTAGACAGACAGATAAACAGACAGACAGGTAGGACGTCTGATCACAGTGGAGATTTACAAACAGGGCAGTTCCTGTTAGAGAGCTCTCTGATTCCCCGAGTGGCAATTTACGAATGCAACAATTTCAGCAAACCCATTGAGTTCTCCCACGCTCTCTTGACTGCCAAACACCCAGTAACCATTGTTCTCCAAACACTTGTCTTCCCCCACACCCAGTCACCTGCATCACTCATATATGTACAGGTCTGGTTTGCAAATAACTTCATGTTTCATCATGACTGGGACATTAAAGTGAAACTAAATCAGATTTGACTTTTAGTAAGTTAGCATATACGACCATTTTAGTCGTGTGCTTGTCAAGATATTCAAGTTTAATGAAATAGGATACATATTACTGATACTGGACATTTATTTAGATGCCTCTTTATGATCTGCAAAAGCAATCTAAACCACCTGTAACATAATTGGTTATTTTGTTTCTGTTTGTTTTATTTTCTGTAAATGCTGCCACTGGGTAGGTTTCTGATGGGATGATTGACATTGTGCTGGAGAAACAGCTTTTGTTTACACTTTCCACTGCCATAAAAATAACCTTGGTGATACTTTAGACAGGAGGAATAGATTATCTTTTCAGAACAAGATCAGCAAAGTGATGAGAGGTAATTATTTGTCCACAGGGGGCGACAAAATCAACAAAAGTCAAAAGTTCCTCATGGGAGCTTGAGTGCTGCTGTACTGAGTATCAGTACAGCTGATGCACTGAGTATCAGTACAGCTGATGCTGTTATTCAGTATACCAGACCTCCTCCTGTAAGATATGGTTTACAGGTAACATATAGTATGTAAACTACTCTAAGCATCTAACAACTTATTTAAGGTGCATTTAATCATTTGATTCAGCCAACCCAGCTTGTAACTCAACTTAATTAAAGCCTCTATGTATTATGGATGTTTTTCTTTATATTACTTTCAGCTTCATATTTTTTATCATACAACCAGTGAAATAAGAGTTTGTTAATCACAAAAGTTTCAAAATCACACAGTCTAAATCGTAGATTTGACTACTCTTAAGGCTGATTTATACTTCTGCGTTGAATCAACGGCGTACCCTACGCCGGGGGTCCGCGTAGCTCCCGTACCTACGCCGTGGCCTACGCACGTAGCTGACGTGCACCTCCTCCAAAATGTAACTCCCCATAGAGCCGACGCGGACCGCAAGCTCTGTGATTGGTCCGCTCGGCGGCTTTGTCTTTCCCGCATTTACAACACTTCCGGGATGCCGGACATCGGCCGCACATCGGCCGTGTATTTCATCTCCTCCTCTCTATTCTTCATGTAATCATGTCTGTATGATAAACAGCAACATGTATCAGCTGTAGATTAACATAACACGCTCTGAAACTCTGTGGAAAAGTAAACAGAGATCGTAGCGGGACCGGAAGCAGGCGGCCGGCTATCAGAGAGACCGCACTGCCCTCATGCGTTTCGGCGGAGAATTGCTGCGCGACACAGACACACCGACGCACAAGTATGCGGGGCTCATGTCCGCGTCAGCCCCTGCTGCGTAGGGGAGACGCAGAAGTATAAATCAGCCTTTAAAGTGAAGTCATAACAACAAAAAAGGCCCAGTGGTGTTATACTCTATATTAGCAATAATGGAACGCCTCTTGTCCAATCGAATTACTCAGTAAGAACTGACGGTTGTATAATGTTCAACAGACCTTTTTCATACCATTAGAAAAAAAATAATTACAATAATAATTCATGCATGGCTGAAAATGTCAAATGCTGACTCATAAATTATTAGGTAACTATAACAAAACAAAGAGGCACCATACAGGCTCATCCTTATTATAATCTTATTTTTGCCTACTGTCAGTAAGTCTGAACCCATGAGCCAACAGTTTCTCAACCACACATCCAGTGATATCTGGCCACTTTGCATGTGTTGCAATGCACTTTTTGTCTTTTAGCTCAATTTTGGTCTCCACCGACTTCTGAGGAAAATAGCTGGCCAGGACCCAAATCCAGTACATTTTTTTGTGTTAAGCATACATTGTTCAGAACATGACACACCACAAGTATCAAAGTATATCAAGAAAAACGGTACATGTCCAAAAAAACGTGAAAATAATTGGGCCGTTGGTTTAGCTCAGGGGTTGAAGTGAGCCCCTTATACAGAGGCTGTAGTCCTTGTCACAGTGGTCACAGTGTTGCATGTCACCTCCCACTCCCTGTTTATACAAGCTGCAGATTTTGGCAAAAATTGACTGTATCATTGGAAACCACTTTTACGTTGATTTTGTTATAAAGAGTTCAGTTTAGCTGCTTTGATTTGAAACAGCACCTGCATTAACCATATTTCCATGTGCTTTAAAAATTAGATTTTCGTTAGGAAATTCAGAAGACATTTGCTCAGAACTGGTAGCTTCCTCTTATAGTTGATGTTCTCCGCCTGAATAAAAAAACAGCTTTTCCCTGTGTTGCTCTCCTTTGCAACACCAGAACAGAATGTCTTCATGTCAGCATTGGTTTGCATGCAGAGCCTATTATGAACAGTGGCAGAGGACACATTAAGTCAAGCAACATATATGAGTACATTTTTTCTTCATTTTAAACACAGGATTGTATGTGCATTACGTTGGATTACTGATGTGCAAGCCATGCATTGCAAATTATTCAGGACCCAGTACTTAGTGTGTCTCTGGCGCTCCTTGTGTGTTGTAGGTGTGTGATGAATGAGATTCTCTAACACAGGGAGACGTTTCAGTGGCGTGCAATTTTAAATCCCCATATTGCAGCAACAAAGTGTACAAGTTAAGGTCTGGTGAATATGCACACCACTAATTATAGTCTGCAGCCATGTATAATAAATCCAGTGTATAATATGTGCAAAGCAGTATCCTGGTCTTCAGCAGAATGCAGAACACAGGCTTGCTCTCTTGCATTTAGAAACACACAGAGGGGGATTAGACACCTCATGACTCAACATCCTAATGCCAAACAGGGTGTTGCTCATTATCCAGTTTGATTCATGTAACCTGCTTTTGCATTTATCAGATAAACTTATTCTTTTTTTTATTTTGTAAACTAACTTATGCAATTATACTCCACAGAAAACCAACAGGGTGCAGACATGAGCTTTCTGTAGAATGTTATCTCTGTCAAAATCGTCTTTCTGAGATGGACTTCTTCGTGGGAAACTTTCTACACTAAGAAACAATTTTGACTGTAATAAGCTCTCCAATATTCCAGCACTGTAATTCCAAATCTCTGCAAGTTAAACCAAGAATTGCAGCTTTCCAAAGGGGGGATTTCAGATGAGGAAATCGGACGTTTATAGCCCTACTTGTGCACGGATAGAGGAGGAAAAAAAGTGGGTGTACACAAGTTGTGCTGTGTGGCTCCACAGTGCTTCAGTTCAGATGAGCTCACCCAGCCGATGCGCACATCGTAGGAGCCGAGCAATGTGAGAAGAGCGCGAGGACGGCGAGCTGCAGCCGTGTAGACAGAGGGAAGAGTGGATGTTTTTTGCGCAAAAGGTTGCCTACTTTGCACTACACAAAGTCCACAGAGAAAGAGAGAGAGGGGGAGAGCGTAAGGGACTGCTGGAGAGAGTCAATGGATTTGTAGATTGCCTGGATGGATGTGAATCCACTCTTGTATCGCGGACTGGACTGGACGAGAAAAAGCACACTTTGAACACTTCATTTTCTTCTTGTTTATATTTCTCTTTCTTTACAAAATGCCAGGATTTCCTTCATCATCACACTCAGTCCAATTCAAGCCAGGCTGCTCATTTGGAAGGATGCCAGACCTCCAGCCTCTCAAATCTGCAAGTTCAGTCCAATAAATTGTGACATTGTCTGTCAGCCTTTGGAATAAGAAATCGATACTGAAGAAAAGGGGACGCGATATTCTTCCGGAATTTTAACGATCTGTTTCCTCAGCTATCCTTATAAATATGCGATTTTGCTTGGAATAGCTTGGTTCGGTCCAGCTTCACGCTTTTTTTTTCTTTCAAAGCTGGAGCAGCGCTGATAGTGACTGATTATTGCTGTTGATTTTTTTGTCCATGCAAGACTCGGGGTGGAAACATGTCTGGCCACTTCTTTGAGGGGATCACTGCTATCAGATATGGCATTTTGGTCCAGCACTTCAGTTTTTACGTCTAAAGTGCCCAGGAAAATCTTATTCATGTTCACCCTCTCCCTCTCTGTCACCTACTTGTTCTACAGCTTGATGAGCTGCTACAACTCGCTGCAGTTCCCCCTGCAAGAGAACTACGCGTATCAGGGGAGGCTGGTGACGGAGGAGGCAACTTTTGTGACATTGAGGGAGAAACTTTACTCAGCGTCTCCGGGCTTGAACCAATTCGCTGAGGCCGAGGGGACCACCGTGGTGTCCGGCGTGAAGGAGCATGCCGAGGCCGAGCAGAGGACCGTGGAGTGGATTAGGACTCAGGCGTCTCCGACGAAATCTGCGGCGGCGGTTTATCACACCAGCGCGCAGGAAAGGGAGCACCAGGAATTCAGCACCACGGACAGCGAACTCAGGGTGAACTGCACCATGGATTACGGAGAGAAGAAACTTCCCCAAGCCATCATCATCGGGGTGAAGAAAGGGGGGACCCGAGCCCTACTGGAGGCTCTCAGGGTGCACCCCGACGTCAGAGCCGTGGGGAACGAACCCCATTTCTTTGATAGGAACTACGAGAGGGGGCTGGACTGGTACCGGTGAGTTATCATTTGTTTAGATTTGGCACGTTTCAAAGGTTTTCTTCTGCTTCTCATCAACAAAAGAAACCCTTTTTCTTTTAAATGTTTCCCAGAAGTGAGGAGTTTGGGAATAAACTTGCATGAGGCAGAGACTTGAAAGCAGTTTGAGGGATTGATAAGCCATTAAAATGGGGAATATTTCTGACTACCTGGTTGCCAAAGTTAATGGAAACTTTGGAATCAATCTGCACTTATTTTATCAAAACATCACAGCTGCAACAACACAAAATTAAGTCTTTACATTCTGTGTCATTCCCCTAGTTTCTAATTGATTTCCATGGAAGGTAACCGGCTGGAGAAGGGGGAAAGCTCTTCAAAAAATCAGAGTCATAACAAAATTAAGAATTGATGCACACATAATTTCTGAATAACTTTGGTATAGTCCTTTAACTAAGTATTAAAATTCCCACACCTGGAACAGTGTATGAACCCAAGCAGTTGTACACTTACACACATTTTAACCCTGCTTTATCTAAATGAGAAAGTTTTTATACATAAAATATTAAACATATTAGACGATCCACTACCATCTGAATGAAATATGACATTTTTTTTGTAACATAAAAAAAAAAATGAAACCATACCACACACGTCAACTGATATGAATTTTTTATGAAGCTGGGACCTTTAGTTACACAGTAGTTGTACAATGTAGAGGCACAAAACACCAAAGGAAGAGGGCAAGATTAGTTCAAAGTCTGCTTAAATATCTTCATTGTGTCTCATTTCTATTATATTTGTCTAAATTAAGTCACTTTGTAGTGCATAAAGTAGAATTATGTGGAAATAAAATACATACCACACTAAATTTGATGTACGTTGATAGTTTTAAGATGACAAAAGGGCTTGTTAGCCAGCCAGTTATAGTATAGTATTCATTTACATTTGCAGCTTTATGTCATACCTGTCTTAGTGCATGTCACATTTATAATATTCTTGATCTTTCCTTTCCTGGTGTTAACTCTGTTTTATCGTACAAGTGCAACACTGTCACTCACAGTAGTCCACATTCAACCCAAATCTTCAATACTCAAATGTAACATGTGATAGTGCTGTCAGTTGTGTGTTTTTTAAACTCCTCTGGGTGTGTTTTGGTTCTCATATGATTCACATTGTGATTGTTGACTTTCACTTTGAGTTTATCACCCTGTGTGCTCCCCAGTTCATCATCGCCGTGTTTACAGAAGAAGGAAAAAAATCAATCTGAGGGTTCATTCATGGTCAGTTGGTCATGGCTGTGTTAGGCGCTGTTCTCACATAATGATGTTTGACTCAAGATTTCTCTAACTGAGTCAATGAGCTGATGAGAATGCTGCTGACTCAAAAGTCCCTCTTATGTTTTCCTCCCGTAGAACCGGGGGTCTGTCACACCCGGTGTTTGGCTTCTTTTTTTTTTCGGAGCATCTGCTTTCATCTTTGCTGCATAGACATGGGAGCTCTCGGCTGTTCATTTAGCTTGTGTTAATGCAAGCTGTTTCATTACGCTGTCGGTGAAAGGCTCATTAGACAGGAAGATGACATGCTTACATAAATAATAATAAGTGTGCTCGTGGGTTTCAGGGCCCTTGAGCCGAACAAATCCCCGATGGGGCCTTCATTTTTATACTGTTGTCCTGTGTGGAGGGCTGCGTTCAGGACACAAAGTCACACAGAAGCCTCAATTTGCAACCATCTAAAATTAATTGTTTAACAGTTAAGAATAATCATGAGTCAAGACTACACACTGATATCAAAATCCATTCATCCCACGTTTGTTTGTTTGTTTATTTGTATGTTCTAAATGATACATTATACTGCCTCCTGCTCGGGCTAATGTGCTCTTAATGGAAGTGAAATTATGATCAGTTACAGATATTTGCAGCCATTTGACATTGGTGGAGTATAATGAGAGCAGTCGTCTCACAGAAATGTGATTCATAAATTTGGGGGCCTATCTTCGTGAACACCTGCTTCATGTGATGACAGATGTGATAGTCTAAGTACGGTAAACGTATCCTGAAGGCATAATGTATGCCCATTAATGTTCTGAAGCACAGCTTTCAGGTTGATGTCAATACTGTGATTCCAAAGGTGTCTGTGCTTGTGCCAGTTTGTTTTGTCCTCTGCAGTTTATTAGTGATCTGGAGACAGAATCAGGATGTTTGTGATGTTGTTGTTTGCGTCTTTGGGGGACTACATTCCTGCTACTTCCATTGAGTCTTTTAGCTGTGAATTATATGGATTCATTTGATTCATTGAGCCTGGCCTGGAGCCTTTTGCCTCTGCAGTGTTGTGTGGTTCACTGGAGGTCTCGGACAGAAGAGATAGTCCACAGTTTAATCTTTAAATACAGAATTGGGAAACATTTTTCTGCCACTTTCAGCTGAACATCACCTTCTGCTCAGGACACATCATGTAAAATACGACTCCTCTCTGTCCGAGAGCTTTACAGTAAATTTCTTTTTCACTTTCACTTTTGTACAACCAAGCCAAAGCATCATAAAAAATCTGCTTCCTCCAAGGATGTTATCATTACCCTGTCTGACATGGCCAAACAGCAGTAACAGCGGTAGAAAACAGGTTATATACGTGTGCTTTTTGTAGGCAGCAGCAAACGCCCACTCCCATCTGGCAGAGACTGTATGTGAGGAGGTAAAACAACCGGCAGGCTCCTGCTGGAGTAAATAGAAGCAGAGACTTGCAAGTTCATAGAGTCAAAGAGTTGCTTTTAAGAGGGCCTGTTAAAATAAGTGTACTTAATCAAGTCTCAAGTGTCGTGACATTTAAAAAAATGAATCCAAAAGTGTCAACAGTCATCGGCATATAGAATTTCAAATTGTTGTGATTTAATCTAAAATCTACAGCTTAAAATAAAAAGAGGAGACAGATTGAAATATTAAAACACGTTCACCTTCAAGCCTGCTTATGCTTTCATTTGAAAACACAAACAGATATGCTGTCAAATTTGTAATTTAGCATTTGTTCTTAACTCCTCTTAAATTTGCAGTTAGTTCTTGACCAGAAGCAAATGTTTTACAATACTATTACTTTTTCAAAGCTCATGCTAACCAACTTAAAAATTGCTTTCATATGACTTAAAGCTCCTGCTAAGATTTTTTTCTAGCTGGCTATGAAGCATACAAAAGACAATACTGATACCTCTATGTTACCAACAAGTGCAAAGAAGTCCATTGGCGATAAGTCTCATAATTTATTTTAGGTAATTTCACACAAAACAAAAGTCCCTCACAGGAGCTTTAAGGCCCACATGAGGAGTTTTTAGCTGGTCATCAAATAGACTGTTATGAATACCAAAATGTCCTTATTATTTACTTAAGCAGAAATCAGCAGCAACATTGACTATTTCTTTATGGCTGTTGTTAAACAAACAAGTTATATATAGGACAAAGCAACTTTTAAAAAGAACAGAGAAGAAGAAGTAAAGGAGATACTCACAGGGAGTGATACATTGCATTGCTGGAAGAAAAGAGGATACTTTTTTTTTTATTCAGGAAACTGTGCTTTTATGAGTCGGACAGTTAGCGAAGGTATTAGTCACCACCTTTTTTCAGCACAGGGGGTGCCTATAATCAACCCAAACAAGCTCTTTACAGGAGCTTTAAGTTGCATGAAATTGTACTCGGATAGAAAAGATTGTACATTTTTTCTGCAACTGAGCAAAAGTTGGTAAAAAACTGTAGTTTAGGGGTGCTGGTGGCCTAGCGGTCTGAGCGCCCCACGTACGGAGGCTGCGGTCCTCGACGCAGGGATCGCTGGTTCGATTCCCAGCCGTTCGACCAATTTCTGCATGTCTTCCTCTGCTCTCTGCTCCCCACATTTACTGTCTCTCTTCAGCTGTCCAATAAAATAAAGGCAAAAGGCCAAAAAATAGAACTTAAAAAAAAGAAATAAACTGTAGTTTAAAGTACCCCCCAGTTGAGCTATTTTGGATGTAAATGTTTAATATTATGTTGTAGTTATTGTGTACTTGGTCTCAGAGGTTATTTGAACAGTTTTAATGTAGCCTGTGAAGTATTTCTTATCATCATCCCCTCTGGATGTGGCACCAGGAGGATAAAGTCTCTTCCACAAAAAAAGTTCCATTCCCATTTAAGTTCTGCAAAAGTCCAGCACATCTAAAATTCACATCAGGATCCAAAGTTTATCGAGCGTCTGCTCTGAGCCTCCTTAGACAGGCCCAGATTGGTGATTGGTGCTGCTTGCCTGTTTTTCAGCGCTCTTGGACAGTTCCTGCAGTGTGTTTTGGGCTTCCTTGAACAAGCAATTAGCAATGTAGCGCCATCATTAGCGTTCACAGAGGACTTTGAACAGCCAATTGGCGCTTCTAATGTTGTCTCTATTTTCTGAGTAAAGAGGATGAGCCACCGCCGCGAGGATTTAACTTATGTGTTCTCCTGAGTGTGCCTCAACCTGGTGTTAACGTCCGTTCTGGGACTGGAAACATTTGATGCATTATGACCAAAACAGCAAATGTTTCTCCGGCTCTGTGCCAACATTCGGGGAAAGATAATGTGCCTCATAAATTATGCTAAATGATATCATTGGTTATCGATCATACATGAGGAGTTTTAGTTCTGGGGCGGCCTAATTAGAGCTCATTAGAGAGGTTTTGTGCTTTGTTGTTGTGGCAGTTTTTCTAAAAAGTAAACTAATAGTTTTTGTGTCAGTGTTTAAAAATGATGTTTGAAATGAGAAACATTAAAAATTGAAGATAAATTGCTGTTTGACTTGCTGTCATATATTAGTAATCACTGGAAAACAAGAAAACAGGGTATCATTTCATCAAATATGAATAGAATACGTTTCTGTCAACAGATGAGCTATTTTCTGATTTAAAAAATGGTTCGACTATCACATTACAAAATGAGAAAATAGTTTCATCCAAGCACTTTAACATTTGAGTCATTTGGCAGATTAACAGTGGCAGTATCAGCCCACCACGCTGTTAAAACACCATTGTGAATAGTGTCAGATTGTCTGTTTTTAGATTAATTCCACTTGAAAAGCACGTGTGACCGGATCAAATAATACAGCGGGAGGCGTGAGGTTTCTCATCTAGTGCGACTCAATGGTTATCTGCTCTGCATTGATGTGTGAACCGGACAGTCAGCAGAGTGGGAGCAGTTCTATCAGTCTTTTCACAGAGAGGAAGAATGTTTTTTTTTCAACACTGGAAGAGTCCGGGAAGGAGCTAATGGTTTGAGAAATACAGCATGTTATAATGAAATTATGTCGCAAATATGCGACAGAGTCATCCTTAATGTTAAAGCATGAATGTCTCCTCTGAGCTAAAGTCTGATGTAATGAAAATTTAATTTCATTCTGTGTGTGTTTGTATTCTCACCTTTGACTTGTGTTACAATCAGTTGATGTGCGTGCCAGGGGCGCAAAGTTGAACTGAAAAATTCTCCACACAGGAGCCAGAAATACAGCTACATCATCTCAGAAGCAAAGACGCACTGGGTTGTATCAAAGTCCATATGAAATTCATCAAAAATCAATGCTGCTTTGAAACACTGATCTTAAAATTTGCAGGAGCTCTGCTTTTGTGTCACTTCTTTTCGCTCCAGTGTACTATATCATATATTTCCATTTTAATGAAATCCACATGGAAGACAGTCTTCTTTATGTGCAACGCAGGTGGAAATCTCACGGAAGTATGCAAAATGTGCTGCATTCAAGAAGAAAGCACGATACAGGATATTAGCTTTAAATTACGGTAAAGTTTTTCAAATTAAAAAATTTGAGAGGTGTAGATAAACGCCCTTTACGTTAATATAACACACAATGTAAGCCTTACTCGTACTCATAAAACAGTGAAATGTCCATCAGTTTAATCAAAGTGTGTGAGCAGCCCTATAAAGAGATTAACACTTGTGTCAAGTCCAACATCATTTTCCAAAAGCCATAAATTTTATCATAAAACCTCTCTGTGTAAGACATTACAGGATGTAAAACCAATTCACTGTACTTAAAAGAAAAATACACCACGGCGAGAGCTTACACTGCAAAGTAACAGATGAAAAGACGAGTCAGTGATGTAACGAACATGAGTGTAGATCCCGCATTCGAAAGCACAAGCAGCTGATCTGTCAGTGAATGCACCACAGCTGCCACCTTCAGTAGCACCGAGTCGCACCGCAGACTCTGTGGGTTTGACCCGGTGTTAAAGGATTTATTGCCAAGCTCACCTGTTTATGAGGTGAGCACATCATTTATCAAACTCACGGCACCACAGTCGGGACCTGGCAGCACTAAATTAAAAAGGATATTATAAGGAGAAAAATACGAAGCAACAGCAGGTTTGACTCAAAACAACTTTGTTGCGGGGAAGTTTTGTGACTTTCGTCGCACTGCAACAGAATCCTGATTTACAAGCTTTAAAAAAAGTGTTGTAAAAACCAATAAAAAAGGGAAGGTAGTCAACGGATATTTGGATATGTCTGGTCAAATTGGAGAAGCCTGCAAAGGTCGGCAATGCATAGTGCAGACTATGCATCCTTGTTTCCTCTGGTTGGTATTAATTCTGGAGATAAATCAGCAAACGGCGAACAGGAACCAAAGTTCTGCAGAGGTTTGCAAGCTCTAATATCTCTGTGTTATTAAAATGACATCTTAACCCCTTTGCAATAAAAGCTGAGGGGATGTTCCTATAAATCTTTGGAGTGGTGTTCTTATCCTCTCAGGCCTGTGTCCCTGTGCTGAGATATGAATTGCTGGTAGTTTCCAGCTGTGATTAGTCCCAGCAGACATTGTTTTGAACCCTGCATACTCCCAAACTTTCTTTTTTTTTGCAGCTGAGTTTTTCAAGTCATCTTTTTTTAATAATTTGTAAGATGTAGCCCGTTAAAAGAAAGTCAAAAGGAGTCCTACCATTTCCAAGGACGTCTCTCTTTGTGTGATTTGTAATGCGCTGCAATCAATAGATCCTGCACCACTACTAAACTTTTACTTCAGCCAAGGGCAGCACATTCACTCCTCACCTTAACACAAAAATGGATCCTTTCTTTAGCACTGTATTTTGAAGAATTTCGAGCTACTTTTTGTGAAATATTAAAGTCTATTCATAGAGGCAGTGTCAGTGTATCATCTGATTCAGCTGCTGGGGGACTTTAAAGGAACAGCGTGTGCTCGCAGCGCGGGCTTTTGTGTACCTTCAACCTCCGGTCGTAAGACAGGGCCACGAGGAGGTGTGTAATGTAGACACGGATCCACTGCGGAGCCCAGCAGCACAAAGTCTAAATCCAGCGTTTATCCCTTGTTTAGCCCTGCTTTCCCTCTCTCAGCTGCTCCACGGGCAGCTTAGCCCCTGACTCATGCCACCTGACTGGGAGCCTGTGACTCCACTCAGTGGGGAGATTGTGGAAAAAAGAGTAAGGTGGGCCAGATCCAGGAGTAGGCCGGATGCCATCCCTTCCAGCTGGGGCCTGGGCTGCTGCTGCTGCAGTGGCTCCCTGTCCTGCGCCTTCTCGACGTGGCAGAATCTGCCGACGCCTGATAAGACGGCGCCAAGACTCACAAGGACACACCTCCGAGTGCGCCGATGCCAGTGCTGCAGTTGTGGAATTAAACTTTTTAATTAGCAGCATACCCCTGTGCTTTCGAGAGAGTGGACCGCTTCAATTCAGTCTCTCATTCCACACCCTCTTTCCACTTGATTAAACTCCCAAGCATCGTGGAGCTCCAAGGTTCGAGCTACCACAGGAGCAATCATGTTTGTTTCTTGTTTGAGCATCTCTTTAGATGCAGCACAGCATGGGGAAATTACTCATTATATCCTTTGGCCAGATAAAGGAAGCCTTTCTCTCCAGCTCCTCCTCACAAAGTAACATACAGATCAATGTGATGAAGAAGAGTTATTCTGTACATACAAGTTGAATCATCAATATATTATGTCATCTTCTCCGGGACGTGAGTTCCTCTCTTAGTCAATCCTCAGTGATTATCAGACGTTCAGTTGATTGCTGAGTGTACTGATGGAGCAGCAGAGAGTGACAGGGCAAGGTGACATTGTTGAAGATTTCAAGTAATTGTATGAATTTATATGAGACCATAATGGTGTGTGTATGCTGCTTATTCAGCTCATACATTTATTATTTCAGTGGAAGTCAGTCTTTATGTTAATGTGCAGAAACATGTCTGAACATGTCGGTGGCTCTGCTCGGGCAGTCACGGGAAAAATTGATGAAAGGTTGCTTTTTAAAATGATCTTATATTTTACATAACTTCATTTAACGCACAGTCTTAAGTCAATGCCCTGTTATCTCTCAAGAAGTATCTTTGTACTCACAGAAGTCTCTGTTTCGCAATTCCAGCCATATTTGGCTGAGCTAAGCTACCTGGCTGCTCCCAGTAGCTAGTTAGCTAGGCTTAAAACTACAAGGACCAGGCATCACTGACTACTGTGCAAAAACACAACTTTATAACACATAGAAACCAAAAAATAATCTGAATTAAATTTACGTGTGTTTTTGTGATGAACATGCAGCTAGCTATGCTAACACTTGCACTTCTAAGTGTAGCTTTAGTAAGCTAAGTCTCTCAGTTAGCTGTGCAGCTATCGGTAGTATTAGCTGACTGCCAGCTGTCAGGCTTTGAATACAGAGTGTTGTTAGCTACAGAGCTTAGTTAGCTCTGGCGCTATGACTGGAACTTTTAAACTTCCTCATCTTAACATGAAATTCATTTCCTAGTAAGGTTTATTTATGGTTTAACTGAAGAAGAATCAGTTTCTGGTTTTCATGACTCTCTCGTCAATAATAAGCTTCGCCCCAAGAAGTTGTCACTCTCAATTTGTTTTTCTTTTGCAGTTGTTTTGCATGTATGAGTGTTCTTGGATTTGCATCATTAATATATTTGCAGCACGTCTGTTATTAATGCAGTGTTTGTCTATTTGTATCTAATCAGCAGGAGCTTTATTTAAGACTTTTGAATTTGTCAATAAATTTCCATTATTTCTGAACTTGCAGCATGCTCACCAAGATCCTTTGGGCTGTTGAAGATTGGTTTGCCTTGTGGGCCAATCTAAGGCATGGTTGCATGGGTTGAACATAAGAGAAATAATAAAATATATATCCTTCATCCACAGTTTGCATAGAGCTGAGATTTGACCATATCACAACTTGTGATATGGACTTGTACAAGTTCAAGTTCAGATTAGTTTATTAGCATGAACAGGTCAGTGGTCTTGTTGCCAAAGATGTGTACAGAACAAATTTTACAATCATAATACATATTTTCATATTTTACACCGATAATTCATATTTTATCAAAATGTTTATATCTTCATTAAAACTATCTTCTCATTTTGCATCTGCATAAAAATCAGACAGTATGGACTCATTTGCTGTGTGATATTACTGAAAATTGGAGGAGACTTTGTTGCACAACAAGCTTTCCCAATTAGCTTCCAGTTTCTACAGATGGACCATCACAGATTTCCTCAAATGCATCAATTGGTATTGAATTGATGGATCTCAGGTAGAATGCTCTTTTTCTAATGCCCAAATTTGATTTGAATTTCAACAAACGAAACCACAAAGCTTGAACTATTTCAGCACAGCTAATTAGTACAACCATTTAAGTGCTTTTCTGCAGGTTTCACTTTGTCTGCAAATTATATGGTGGATCAACACTATACAGTACAGAGTGCTGAATTACCTCGCTAGGACTTTTTTTTTTCTTTCAATGGTGTTTTGTTTTGGCTGAATAGAGGCTCCCTTTCTCATTCCATTCCAGCATTACAGATTGGTTTGATCTTATTCTAGCGACTTCTATTGTAACGTGAGAATTATGGATGAAGTAATACTGCTCCATCCTTTTAGCATATGGTGGGAGAAAAAAAAGTCTCTTGAGCAGTTAATGGGTATAGCCAATTTCATCCTGCCGTTGGTCCTGTTCAGAATTCATGTGCATTCCTCCTCTCCCTCACACACACATCTATCTCTTTCTCTTGCCCTGCTGTAGCTACACTCCGATGCTTTCAAGTGGAAGTCTATTTTACTTATGGTGAGAATTTAATTCACCATTTTTTTTCCTCCTTCCATTGCTATGAAGTGGCCTCGGGTTATGGTTCACCATCAACTCTCATATCCACTTTATTTTTGTGTCCATCAAAAGAGCCTGATAAAATTCAGAGCAGCCTTCTCCTGCATTTTTGACGGAGTGGAGGGGAGGACTTAGGCTTGTGTTTTTGTTCCACGACATGGTCAGATTGTCTGAAAATGAAAGACATTGCTTCGGCTGTTAAATTATTTATTTTGGTCCCGAAATAAAGTATAAGCTCAAGTCATTTTATGCTCAAAGGGATTCATCTCTCCCAAAAGATTATTTGCATGCAACAGAATTGCCGTGATGTGCTTTTAGTCTGGAGGAACAATGATTCTGTTCCTGCAGAGCGCTGCTTTACAGACGTCTTTAAATCTCTGCAAATAAGACTACCTAGGGACAAACACGCGTGTCAATCATACTTGTCAAGATTCCAATTTCCCTTCCACATCTCCTGGAGCACTTGCATCGCTCTTGCTCCTTATTGGCTGCGAGGGATGTGGTCTCATGACACAAGCTGATGCATTTGTTCAGTCAAAGGGAAAACCCTGACAGGAATGGTCATGGAGCCAAGATACAGGGACTGCTGGGAGTATGTTTCAAATGTGTGTCCATGAGCTGATAGGTGCCTCTGTACTGTGTTTCGCTGAGGGGAGGGGGGAACGGAAATGTTTGCCATTCCCAGTAGTATCGGCAGCATTATTTGATGACCATTATGTGAGAGACATATGCAGAAATATGCAGTATATGGCTTTTTATTCCATCAAGGAAACCATGGCTATTTTGTGTTAGAGCATAAATTAGCATCTCGCACTGGCTACTGCACACAGATGCCACTTCAGCCATTTCTTTAAAAAGTGAAAAGTTAGGACCATTTATTGAGGTGATCTTTGGAGCCACTGCATCTCGCGCTCCTCACAGCATCTACAGTTCTGCAACAACCTGACAGACTTAATTCAATTACGGGTGTGTGATGTGCTGAGACTCCGGAGGTGCGAGCTAATTCCTCTGTTTACACCCCTGAGTCACTGTCACAAACAAAGACAAACACATTCATTGGCTTCCAGGATCGTGTTTGCTGTGATTGTCCCATCGCCTTTGAAGTTTCTCATCGCTTTATGTTGTTTACTTATTCATGCTCTTTCTTTCCCTGAAATCACCATGGGGTATTCCGTTAGAATAATTTTAGCACAGTGTGAAACAATGTATGAGCCGAGTATTAGATGTGTAAACTGCACTCAACACTCTTCTTACATACTGTAGAGACACAGCCAGAGTGGATTGTCTGGCGCTTTGAGAGGAATTTATTATCAGCAAAATCCTGATTTGGTAACTTTTGTGTTGAAACATATTACTGACTTTGCATGTTGGAAGTCATTAACACACTGTGGTACACTAAACTCCTCTGAGACTTGGATTAAGCCAGTGAAATTCAAAAGGACACTCTCAGGGATTATGCTAATTGCTAACTGATATATCAAGAGGTGATTGTTTTCCCTGGGTGATTTGGATTGTTTGCGTTGGAGATTTATGAGGGAGAGTCAACGTGTTGTGACTTTCTAACAGGGTAGTTACCTGCTGCCAACCATGGAGCTAAGTCATGCCTTGTGAGGCCGCTGATATGTGTGATTTATTGTCCCCCATGCATAATGCACAAGGCAACCACTCGCAATTAAATCAGCAATGAAAAGTGATTCATACAAGGGGGAAACCTGGTTGGGTTAAAATATCGCTGATAACACAGTGTTACTGTTGCTCCAAGGCTAATGTGGCTAATAGACCATATTCCCACAGCAGCTATCTTCTATGGGTGGGAAGCTTGAATATTGTTAGCATGTCTTTCTACTGTCTCAGGTCCTTAGTTATATAAACATTGACAAACTGACGTCATTTCACTGCTCCCTAAATGATGAAGAGCTCAAACTCCACACAAACTGAGCGTTAGAGCTAACGTTAGCATTCAGCCACTTCCTATTTGGTACATGAATATATGTGAAAATCACACACTATATGTTGGGAAAGGTGACATGTTTGCTCAAGCGACATTATTTTTTTTTTATAGCTAACTACTTCAAGCTAGGGTTGGTAGTCACGGAAAACTAGCATGAATTTGAATTTAGCATTTCCTCAGGACTCCGTCTAATCCCTCCCCCCCTCCCCTCGGAGCTCCTCCAAAACAACACCCCCACTAACATGCACGAGCGCCGCTGATTAGCAACCATATGATCGTGACTGATTCAAAACCGGTCCTCAGCACATCGTTGGTGTTTTGCACTACGTCAAGTCATGTCTTACTCAGCGGTAAGAAAACACCAAAACATTATCATAGTGAAAGTTAAAAAACACAAACAAACATGGCTATTGTAGGTAATCACAACTTTCATGCTAGCATTATCCATTTGTACCGGTGACACAACATCAGGAGAAAAGCTATAATACATATAATACATCTAAATTTTCTGTAGGACTTACTAAATGTCATTAATTTTTTTGCTTGCCAGAGCCCCCGGGGTGAGAGCTTTTTAGACTCTGATCTGGACTACAGTCCTGAGCAAAGCACCTCATTGGGTCAGATGGGACAGGCCCAAGGTCCAGCGAGAGGGGCGGTATAAATAGAGGCAGGGGCAGGGGACGGGGACTCAGAGTGCATGCCGGGGAAATGTAGATGCAGAAGGCGGGCAGAATGGCAGGACGGGATTTGATTGGTTTCATGAATTGGACCCTTAAGGCAGGGATTGGTTGGTGTTTTCCCAGGTTTACTCCGGCTCTAGATAGCAGCTTTTTTTCGTTCTTTTTTAAGAGCACATTATGTATCGATTGCCATTGGGACATAAAGGTCATTTTAACCAGTATAACAAAAAGTGTATCTAAATCTGACTACCAACCCCAGCTTTAAGTAGTGCTAACATTAATGTTGCTGTCTGTTTTAACTTCTGGTACGCTCACCAAAAATACAAGGTTTCAGTTCTGTACAAGCAGACACCGTTGTAATTAGGGTTTAACCAACAGCTTCCTGTTCAGACATTTAACTTGATTCATAAGTCTTGTTTAACGAGATGTCAATGCTTATGCCATGCTTCTGTGACATCACCAATCAACTACAATGATCACTAGTAGAGACAATGACCAGAATCATCAGGTTTGTACTGTATGTATTGTCTGTGAGCCTCTACTCTCTCAGATAGATGAAATGTGGAAAATGCCTCCAAACTTTTTTTGTTAGCTTTTAAAGTTTGTCTGTAAGCAATGACTTCATTACCATGAAATATAAAAACCCGGGCCAAAATCCAGCGTGTTTTTATTTGAAGAGACTGTCAGGGACAAAAGTGAAAAAACAGAGCAGTCTGCTCTCAGGCTGCTGCAGGATTAAGATCCTTGACTTCTTCTCTCTGCTTCTTTTTTTCATAAAGAAGTTCATGTGAACTGCACTGGGTAAGTCGCTGCATGCATTTAAAGTACGTCCATGGTGAATCTCCCGATAGTCGCTTTCTACTCTGATCGACCTCTGGTTTGTCTCATGTCTACAAGAAAGGAGGAGGCAGAATCCTAAGTATGAATTGATTTTTGAGTGAGCATACATTTACTTTTAAACACCTGCAGAACACAGTGGGGGCTGTGCAGTGCAGCAAACAGGCCGTCTTAATTGATTTGAGTAATGAACAAGGACACGCTCTCTGTCTTGTGGCTCAAGGTTACCGTGCCATCACAGTCCTACGCTCTCTTGTCCTCAGGTCTTTATGAAAAAAGGACAGAGTTACCATGAATGTGTATCTGGGCCGAGGTGAGAAGGTAGCTGCTGTGACTAATGGGTTTATTTAATTCAATTTATGGCTCAGCCGCTGCATCATATGAGACATACTGGTCACTGGAAGATTGAGGTTTCTTCATGAAAGAAAGGGAGATTAACCCTCGTTTTCAAAAGGGCAGAATACACTCTCATGTCATGCTGGATTTTAATGCCACGATAGCTGGATGTAGAAATCTGCAGAACTAAATGAATATAGGTTTGTGGTGAAATTGAGGCTCTCTGGCTTATTTCGTATGAGCCTTCTAATCAGTGTCACACTGGAGCTATGCTCTCCAAGCTGGGAATCTGTAATAAATGAGAGCTTTGTCAACATGTCCACTGTTTTATGCAGGGAGGGAGTGTCTAAAGAGCATATTTGTCCATGCAGATGTTTAGCATTCACTGCTATCTCTTTCATCTATTTTGTATCTCCATGGATTCAGGGCAGCATTCTGTTTTTCCACCCTCAGCATACTACAATAATTAATAATCCTTAATGCTATTTATGCTGACTACATGTCAGACCATATCTGCCTCTTAACACATTGTCTCTATTTAACATTTCCTAAATTTCTGATATGATCTGCAGAATACAAATGAAGTCGTCCCTGCAGCAGCAGCAGCAGCAGCAGCAGCAGCCGGCTCTGCATTGTCTCACCTCTTAGCCCGTTGCTTTCTCTTAAATTTGATTTGTGGAACACCTTGTTTTACAGGAATACAGGAATAAACACCCAACCGATGCTCTGCACTTTGGGTAAACTCAAGAAAGGCCTCTGGGTTGAGAAATTTAATGTGCCATGGTAATTACTTAAGCAATGCCAGAGGAGGGAATTTCACACCTTGAGTTTAATAATATAGAGTGTGATTTGTCGTGGTTGTAATGTGCATATGTTATTTCAATGGCTTTGATGTTGCATTGTCACATTTGAACAGATGGATCTTTACACACTGGTACAATAACAGCTATGAAACATCATCCATTTGTGTCATTTAAGTGTACGTGGTACCTACCTGTATGGATTCTTTATGCAAAGTTTGGCCGTAATTACTAGACTTAGGATATTTGCATGTGTTTTATAGAGTCTGAGGTCTACTCATGCAACATACATTAACATAACGCAATAACACTTCCTCAGCATTACTTCAGAACACCCATACATATAAAAATATGCCATTAAAACCCCTTCCACAGGGTGTTTACTGCACCACTATTTTCACTGCGGAATCATTAGCTTCTCTGCTGTGGAGGCTCTAGAGCACTGCTTCCCCATGTCCTGCCAGCTAGCTGATTGCAAGTAATTGCCTTCACCTGGCGTCCCAGGTGTGCACCACTTCCTGATTACATGTTCAGAGTGAAAACCAGCAGGCATTCAGGTCCAGAGGGCTTAGATTGAGAACTACTATCTTAAACACTCATCTACTTTCAAACCGATCTACTCTAATTGCTCTCCAGCCAAATCAGCAAGTGTTTCCTTTTAAAAACACTGCTTTGTGTTATATTTCTTCACAAAGGCAGTCAGATCAGTGTCAATAAAGAATCAGAAATTATTATTCTTTTATGTTTGCTTTTCTTTAGTCCTCAGAGGAATGTCTGCAGAGGCGTGGTGGCAATTTATTCACAGTAATAATGAAACAGTGGGTTGCACCGACACTTTGACATCCAAGAGGCCGTGCCCCCTACCCTGCATAAGTGCTAACCCACAGAGTCAGACATGGCTCTTTTTCTCTATGACATCACTGCTTTTTGTTTCCACAGCCGTTTTTCCCTGACATGTGAAAGCTGAAAATCTCAAAAGCGGAACACTGTCCTCGCAAGTTCTGTCAATTTTTTCAAAGTCTGAGGAGAAATCGTGTGGTGAAAATTAATGTTATTTTTCAGACTCCCGTTGTTTGACGCAATTATAGAGAAAGAATGTACGGTCTTTGAGCTAAGAGCACAAAAAAGAGGGAGAGATTTGAGACTTCCAGCTACTACACAGTATATGATGGAATATCAGTAACCAGAGAAAGTAGAGTGTAGAGAACATAATGTCATGAGTTACTCATTTTAAGTTTTTGTATTATCTTTGTGTTGAAATCTGTCTTTGATTTCCTGTTTTATTTTTTGTTCTATTGTGTTTCCTGTTTTATTTTGTAGTTCTTACCCCTGTGTGTCTGCTTTAATTTGACTTCCTACCCTTGTGTGTTTCCCTCCACTTTGATTGCGCCTGATTAGTTTCACCTGTGTCCTGTGTCCACACCTGTTGCTCGTTACCAAGGGTGCATTTAGTCTCTGTGCGTCATCTCGTGTTCCCTGCATCTATCTAGTTCCAGTGTTCCTCTTGATTTCTTTCTCGTGTTTTTGAGTGTTTTCAACACTTTTTGGACATTTTAAAGTATATTTTGTTGATCTTTTGGCTTTTTGTTGTTTTGTAAATTAATCTCAAAGTCCTCATGTGGGTCTTCCCTCCTTGTTTTCATCCTACATGATGGACAAAAGATTCCTTATTTGGAAGGCACAGTGTGTGGTTTATAAAAATGATAAAATAAGTGTGTATTCACATTTAAATGTAGCCTCACTGTCCCACACAGACGCAATTAAACCTCCTTGCCATGGAAGAGCTTAATATGTAGTAATAAATGCCATTATTGAGGATGATTGAGCCTTTTTCGTTTAGTGAATTTGAAATCAATGCGCTGATATTTGTTCTAAATATTAAAGTGAAACACATTTATGTTTAGTTTACACATCAAAACTTGAAAACTTGCAAGATGAGATTCTTAATCAGAAGACACTCCTATACATGCACAGGACAAGTTCAGCAAAGATCAGAGAGGTTCCAGTTTGTCCACAGAGGCACCAAAACAACACTAACAAAAAGTTCCTCACGAGAAATTTTAAAGCTACTGTGAGGAGTTTTTATCTAGTTATGAAATAGATTGAAATGAACAGCAATACCTCTTTAGGAAATATTAAAGCCAACAGGACCATCAGTGACAAATTGAAAACCTCTATATTGCGAGGGGGTAGGTGTCAGACAAGGTGATTGGCGGCACTCAAAAATACCCAGTGAAGAAATATTTGACTGTTAAAAACAAAAGGATGTGATGTTTTTTTTCATGAATTAAGCATGTACAGAAGAAGATTAACAAAATATAAGCGGTATCACTTTGTCCACAGGGGGCGCCAAAATCAACACCAAATAAGAAGTTACTCACAGGAACTTTAAAATATGACATACAATGAAAAATGTGAATAAATGCTTCCTGCAAAGATTAGCGAATCTCTCACATATTTTAAAGTATGTGTTTTGCTATCATGTACCACAAAGCCTTATGCAAAATGAGATCTGCATGAAAAATCCCCACTTCATCGCAATTAGATTGTGCATAATGGGGACATTACAACTCCATGCAAATAAGACACTGCTTTATAAGCACGGGTTGGGCGCTCACACTTACCATGCAACCTTTAACAGATCGGATGAAGCCCCAATTTTTCAGCTATCTTTTTATAATGTTATAAGTTTTGGAAGTAAATGCAATAGCTAGCTTGCATGATGAGTAAGGAAGGAAAAAGATTGAAACGAAAATTTGGAGATAAGGACCCAGAGGACACACTAACACACACACATAGTGCAAAACATGCTGCGAGACAGAGGGAGGCATGGGTTTTGTCGACTAAATGATTAAAAATGGTCACCCTGGCTAGACGGCCCCAGAATTACTATTGAGAATTATTATTAATATTTACATTATCCGAGGCCTGAAATGCTGGTCATATGTTGTATTTGACTTTTAGCACAGACTACCCGCCACTAGAAGAGGCTGTAGCCTCAGTTAATGGCTACTGCTATAATGCCCTACTACCTGGATGTAAACACACATAGATGACAGATGGCTTCTAGCAGCACAGTGTAGTTTGGCAGTATTATGATTTAGAAAATCAAGAAACTTGTTCGTAAGCTGTTTCTCATAAACTGGCATGTTGCTACTGGACTGGAAAAACTAGTAAAAGCCTGTGGATGTCAAGCTGCAAGGAGAACCAAAGGCTGGTGGAGCTAGCTCTGCCAACATTAGCCACACTTGGCAAACCAATTTGACATTGTTTACCTGTAAAAGCTATGATCTTGTATTTTGTTGTGTTACATAATTTTATTTCTGATCATTTTCTAAGTTTCAGGTTTTTTTCACTTCATCACTATGTTAGTTCTCCTTCCATATCTTGTCTTATTTCAACCTATAGAGTTGACTTAATCTTCATGATGGTTTATATAACATTTTCATTAATTTCTTTCAATATGCCTTGAGCCTTGAACTCACCGTCAACTTATATATAGTGAGAACAGTGGCACTGTGTGACTACATCAAAGTGTATAGGCTTGTGCAAACATCGTGCGTTGACAGATAGATCAAATGGATGTGAGTGGGAGTCAGGAGACTGTTTGAAATTGTGGGGGTTGCAGTCTTTAGTCCATTGTTTGCTTAAAGTGATTGCTCCAAGGAAGTACAGTAAGTTCAAGATCAAGATCACAATAACAGAGAGTTTGTATAGAAGTCACACATTCCGTGTTTTCCGCCTTTGTGTATGATTTTAAGTATAATTTTGAAGATTTGAACATGACTGAATGTCTCTCAAGTCATTACTTCATCGTAATTATTTAAAACAAAGGTGATTGAGTCAATTACTCAATGATGAAAGCTCTTGCATTTGTTTTTTTTTCTCGAGTGAAGCAAACAGGGTGTCATACCTCTATCCCAGGAATAATCACAAGAGGCATATCCATCACTCGGCAGTGGTTGGTTCGATAAAGAGAGTAGGCGGAATCAGAACTGTTTTCTCTAGTCTCTGCTGAGTTGGGAGTCAGCGGTTACTATGGCAAAACAAACAAAGAAAAAAATCAATGACTAGAGGTGAGAAATCTTCAAAGCCCTGTTACGTCTTTGAACAAGAAACAAACTTGATGCAGATAAAGACTACTGGTCAAAACAAATGGGTAAAAGGTGCAAATTGTGGTTATATAGTCATATTTCCCATAATAAATAGTAACAAAATTAACAGGTGTCTTTACACTTGGGTCCTTTCGACTGTGATAATAGTGTGGCTATAGATACTACCATGCCGGATTATTAGCAGGTGGACTATTTTTCCAGATATCCCCATTGGGTCTGATGTCAGAGTGCTCAACTTTGCATAAACATGTTCACAGCTGAGTTATAGCTGGTCTGTGCAGATCATTTCTTATTCATAAACACATACTGTAACAGGGTTACTATGTAACATAAAGGATTTCATCATCAGGCTTCATAACGCCTCTTCAGAAACTAATGGGTGACGTCACAGAGACTGTGTTCATGGTTGAAGCTGTCTATGATGCTAACCAGCAGCATGTTAGCATTGTAATTGTAGGTAATGCAGTGTAAACTACCATGGCTGTGGATTTGTATTCCTTCTAAAGAAACAAAAAAGTTGTCCACATTAAAGTTCATCACATTCACATGGCGGCCATGATTGTAAGCTAAAATACTAGGTATAATCCAGCTTTGTTAATGGTTGTAAGTCATATAAATTGAGGGTCACTGCTGCTGCTTTTTAATTTATAAGCAACTACACCAATGAAAGTTGAAATCTGAATCTTATAACTCGATAGCTTCACTAAGACAGTAGCTATTGCAGCTAATCACTTGCTAATATCAATGTTATCTAGGAGATGGATAAAAGATGATATTTTAGTGTCAGAGGACACAACAAGAAAGGCATTTCTCCCAAACGTTTACCAAGATGTAGCTGAATGCTAGTTTTAGCAAATGTTAGCTAATGTAAGCTAAAGGCCTATCAAATGCTGTTTTTCCTTTGAAGTATGGCCAGATTTGCCCACAGGTTTTCACTATTCATGGATTCTGAAGCAGCAAAATTATATTGATTGCCTTCATACCCTTCACAGCACACTAGCATTTGAGCTTTCAAACCTAACAGCGACATCAGAGTAAAATGGCCACTGACTGAACATGGGGAACAGTTTTTTTCCCCCCCTGACCATCATCAGATGAAAGTGGTCTCATGTTACATGACGCCCAACTGTACAATGTTTTAACGGCTCTTGTGGTCTCTGAAACATGATACTGGACTTCCATGTTGCCTTCATGTGTTTGACAGGAACCTTTGCATATGATGTCAGCCTCCTTTTTCCAGTGTTGTGGTTTGTTTGTTTGTTTGTTTCGGAGCAAGTTCAGGGCCTTAGCTGGCCTCTTTGTTACCGCATTCCCTAATGTCTTGATTTAATGCACTCTCAGAGGTCAGATATTGTGCTGGCAGCCACAGACCACTTCCTTCAACACCGCCCCATTAATAACAGCAAATAAATCAGGGCGCACAGGGTGAATTTCCTCACTTGCATATTGGAGCTATTTGGGAGTGCTACAGGGACATCTTTATTACATGGAGGAGATATTGCCAAGCATCTGTTTACACCTCAATCCCACGTCCAAAATGGGCGGTGTATGTCCAAATTAATTAAAGGTACTATTCCCTGCGGTATACTTACATTTGCATTCCATTAGAAAACCTCAGGGGGCCACAAATTGATTTGGGAAAGATTCATAAGAGCCTGTAATGTTCACTCACTCTGCAAACTCCCGCAACCGATGATTCTTTCCTGGAAAAAAAAAAAAAGCATTTCATACTTTCTGGGAGTCATTTCCTAAAAAAGAAACACTAAAAAAACCCACCCTATTTTGAGGCTGTGCTGTGTATCTTGCAACACAAACTGAAATGTACGGTGGCCCTGAAGTGCAAATCATAACAGCATTTCAGAAAACACAACAGCAAATCAGAAAACGCTACGGCAAATCAGAAAACACAAAGGCAAATCAGAAAACACAACGTCAAATCAAAAACACAACGGCGAATCAGAAACACAACGGCAAATCAGAAAACACAATGGCAAATCAGAAACACAACGGCGAATCAGAAACACAGCGGCAAATCAGAAAACACAACGGCACCAGAAGAAGTAGGTACACTCAGTCCAATCAGCGAAGAGTCATGTACCCGGAGGGTTCCTTCTTCTTCCAGTTTGGTTAATGCCGTTGTGTTTTCTGATTTGCCGTAATGTTTTCTGATTTGCCGTAGTGTTTTTTGATTTGCCGTTGTGTTTTCTGATTTGCCGTTGTGTTTTTTGATTTGCCGTAGTGTTTTCTGTTTTGCCGTTGTGTTTTTTTATGTGTTTTTTGATTTGCCGTTGTGTTTTCTGATTTGCCGTTGTGTTTTTTGATTTGCCGTTGTGTTTTCTGATTTGCAGTAGTGTTTTTTGATTTGCCGTTGTGTTTTTTGATTTGCTTCCACTCAAGCATCTGTTTACACCTCAATCCCACGTCCAAAATGGGCGGTGTATGTCCAAATTAATTAAAGGTACTATTCCCTGCGGTATACTTACATTTGCATTCCATTAGAAAACCTCAGGGGGCCACAAATTGATTCGGGAAAGATTCATAAGAGCCTGTAATGTTCACTCACTCTGCAAACTCCCGCAACCGATGATTCTTTCCTGGAAAAAAAAAAAAAGCATTTCATACTTTCTGGGAGTCATTTCCTAAAAAAGAAACACTAAAAAAACCCACCCTATTTTGAGGCTGTGCTGTGTATCTTGCAACACAAACTGAAATGTACGGTGGCCCTGAAGTGCAAATCATAACAGCATTTCAGAAAACACAACAGCAAATCAGAAAACGCTACGGCAAATCAGAAAACACAAAGGCAAATCAGAAAACACAACGTCAAATCAAAAAACACAACGGCGAATCAGAAACACAACGGCAAATCAGAAAACACAATGGCAAATCAGAAACACAACGGCGAATCAGAAACACAGCGGCAAATCAGAAAACACAACGGCACCAGAAGAAGTAGGTACACTCAGTCCAATCAGCGAAGAGTCATGTACCCGGAGGGTTCCTTCTTCTTCCAGTTTGGTTAATACCGTTGTGTTTTCTGATTTGCCGTAATGTTTTCTGATTTGCCGTAGTGTTTCCTTTAATTTGCTGTTGTGTTTTCTGTTTTGCCGTTGTGTTTTTTGATTTGCCGTTGTGTTTTCTAATTTGCCGTTTTGTTTTTTTAATTGCCGTTGTTTTTTGATTTGCCCTAGTGTTTTCTGTTTTGCCATTGTGTTTTTTTATGTGTTTTTTGATTTGCCGTTGTGTTTTCTGATTTGCCGTTGTGTTTTTTGATTTGCCGTTGTGTTTTCTGATTTGCAGTAGTGTTTTTTGATTTGCCGTTGTGTTTTTTGATTTGCTGTTGTGTTTTCTGATTTGCTGTAGTATTCTCTGATATGCAGTTGTGATTTGCACTTCAGGGCCACCGTAGAAATGACAGTAAAGTGCTCATATGTGGAGCAGCATTAGCACTTCAGGTTTTGTAACTAACCTGTTTGAAATGAAACAAAAGGGGAAATGAGTCACTCTCAATGAGCAGTGCAGTGGCAGGGATTTGTGTTTGCAGCAGCCAGCTTCCTGCATATACATACCAGATTTGTTCTCATCCTCATTATCAGAAGAACTATTATAATTCCATGTGTGAATCTCAATACGGCCGCGTTAAATCACTCTAAAGTGACCACCTTTCCTTTTTTTTTAAATATTGTAAATGTACCATCAAAACCTGCATGTGTCTTTCGAGATTAGACTTTGAATTACACCAACATATATGAATAAATGCATGAACATACACGGGACAGTGCTTCCATGCTTACACAGTCATTTATATTGTTTATGTACCATTAATCTCCGGCAGCATTCTCCCCTTCACTTTTCACATGAAAGCATAAATTGCTGCGGGCTACTGTCATGCAACAACAGCTTCTACTGTCCACACTGTTCGCAGAAAAGCAGGCATCATAGCCACATAACTGCTCCCTTAAAGCAAAGGGATCATTCCAGAAGAGAATAATATATATACATATGACACCGCAGTTCATGGTTGGAGGGATTTTATTATACAGAATTATGATTTTGTTGAAATTTATTTTGCCTTCAGAGGAATATTAATTTCAGCGGTAATCAAAGACTCTGCATTAATTACATCCGTGAACAAAGGGATCTTGTTGATGGCGATAAACACCATCAAAGTTAGTGCAGAAACTTAATGCAAATAGGATCCTTGAGAGATAATTGTGCCTTAGTATGTGTTTGTGTGTGGGGGTGTGTGTGTGCTGGCATAGGGACAGTGGGCTATATATGGGAAGTCAATGATTCTGTGATGAATCACGCTTTTCTCAAAGAAAACCAAACATGTTGGTCTGCCCAACTGAATTATCAACATCATTAGCCATTCTATTTTTTCTCCTCCTGCTATTAAAAATGAACAAACCCACTATAGCTGCAAAACTTGGCAGCAGGGGCTTCGTCTTGATTCGTAAGGCAGCCAATGAAACATCTTGGCGGGGGCGGGCATTCTCTCAGATGTTAAGACGTATGAATTATGCAAAGAGCAGCTCTTCCAGTTATCACTATATGGGGAAGTCTTTATAGCATAGGAGGAAGCAGGTGTGATTACATGGTAGTGCGAACAATCAAGTATTACAAAAAACTGTCCAATTGTCATCTTTTTTTCACTTGTTCAATCACAGTAATCTCATTACAACCCTGCAGTCAGCTTAAGTGGATGCTAAGAATACAACTGAGAGAGTGCGAGTGAATGGATCTTATGTTTTCACTTCTATGCTCAGCTAAATTATGCACTGGAGCATTGTTTATCCATCAAACCAGGCCCTGTTCCAGCAATCCACTCACAAAGAAATTCAGAATTAATTGGCAACACCAAAGTAGAGACGGAGCAAACAGGCAACTTTTTTTTCCTCTCCTCTGTCCATGATGCAAATATTATCCTGTGTGTGGGGTAAAGAAAAAAGAAGCAAGAACTTGCATGTCTTTTGAGTCCCGTCCCCTCTCGGTTCTTATGCCAAAACTCGGTAGAGTCTTTAACCTCCCCAACCCCGGCTCCCCACGGCTCTGGCATGAATATCCTAACTAAAACGAATGCAGTAGTGAGCTGCGATTGAGAAGCTCAATGAAGGATTGTGAATGAGCAGTGTGGTAATTGAGGTCTGCTGCAGTTCTCCGTCCTCCCTCTGATCTGAGGGACAGGAAGGGAATGGGAGTCGGAGAAAAGGGGGGGAGGGCAGCGGAGCTTACTCAGCAGAAGAACCTATTTGAAGTAGTGACACACAGCACCCTTTACCTTTTGCTCCTGTAATAGCTCTTTAAAGGGACTTGCTGAGATAGATTGCGTGTGGCTTACCTATTTTTAAAAGTTACTCTTCAGCTGCGCTATCAGCAGAGTGCTGTTCAAGCCCCGAGCGTGTGTGTGTGTGTGTGTGTGTGTGTTTACTCATGAGTACTCAACACAGTGACAAATGCTTTCACTTTGACTAATAAATCATTGAAGGTCTGATGTGCATCGATGGGAGCATGGTGTCAGTTTTGATACTTGATTAGCATTTCTGTCACTTCGCCTTACGTTTAACATAACTCCAGCTGTGCGACTCAATTCACACTGCCCATGGGCGCCACTATGACGAGCCATTCCTCAAAGTGACAGCCTGTCTTAGCAGCATGTCAAAGCGTGAGTAAATTTCAATGAATATCTGAAACAAATAAGCATTCTGCACATAACGCGTATATTGAAGGTTATTTGCAGAGTTAATACAACAATTAGAATTAATTCATTAGAGAGAGAGTTTAACTGTACAAAAGTGAACAGTCTCTATGAGAGCGGAGGATAACTTACTGTTGTGTTTGTTTGTTCACTGTTTCATTTACCCTTAGTCCTTTTGTTTTAGAGAATGTTAGAACCATCTCACCCACATTGTCTTGAAGGAAGCAGATTTTCCCTGAGTATAAGAGTCAAAAACACACTTATAACTATAACTTGTTGACTGAATATTTGATTAAAGGCTCTGAGTTTTCAGAGCTGCAGTTCTTGCTTTCTCCTCTGGGCAGCTTACATTTCAGGGAGAGATAAAAAAAAATACACTTATCCATCATTTACGTTTACTCTACATTTTTTGTTTGCGAAGATGTAAAAACGTACAAACACATGCAGGGTTAGTATTACAGTGGGAATTTTTTTTCTAAAGCTTGAAACTCTTACAACTAAAACAGGATGGTGAAATAAGTGATGTTCCGGACGGGGCATATGTTACAAGCTAAATGCTGTGTTCTGAGTTTTCACAGCTTTCAACATATCAACATTTATTTGTGAGATTATTTGTTATGTTAAAAGACATGTTTTGAGTTGTTCTGCAGAATGGCAAATTGTTTAAGTCAGGTGTTCCTAAACTTTTTAGTCCAGGACCTCAAACACAACAGCACTGGAGAGACCCCTGTTGTCCTGAAATGTTGCTCACAGCTGCACACAGGAACTAATAAGCCAATCCCAAAACCTCCAGTATGTATTATATTTTAAAAAAGGCTAGAAGCAGCGTAATTTCCACAGGTATTAACATGACAGTAACATCTGTTTATTTTGGCTTCTTAGTGCTGTAGTCAGATAGATTTCAGCAAACTTTAGTGTGAGATACAGTGAAACTGAGACTCAGAAACAAAGAGAATGTATGGTTTTATCTAAAATGAAGCTTCAAATGTTGTATATATTCTTACAAAAAAGGATAAAATATGCAATTTAAAAAATTCTAAATTTATATTTTTGTTTTAGTACGGCATCTCGCAATGCTCTAATAAGTGTCTCACGACCCACAGTGGGTTCCCGACCCCCACTTTTGGACACACTGGTTTAGGTATTAAAACAAGGACTCACATAGGATTTTCTTGTCCTTTAAACATACTGTAAAAGTCAGTGAATCAGACGCACTTTTAATGCCTCAGTATACAAAGCAGAGAGGTCTATTATTGCACTATGGTATGGATGAGATTACTATCACGATGATCCAATGCAGTCTAAAAAAACATTGATTTATTGATTTATTGGAATTGAGGAGACTCCCTGCATCATTCAAGTCACCACGCTTCCCTGATTTCATGTTTGCCTCAGTTTCTCACGCCACTCCCGGTTAAATATAGACACTCCGGCATGCCAAAGTCCCTAAAGATCAGCCGTTTCCGAAAGCCTGGAACCAACAGTCATGACACGTTAAAAGCTGCAAATCACACGTCCTGCCTGTTCTAGCGTTCCATGAACAGACCTTCTTAATGCTTCCTGTATGTTTTACACTCGTGTTTTATTTATTTACAGTATGACTCATTGATTAAAGTCAGCTGTTTGCGTGCCCAGTAATGTAGAAATTGCAGCGTGTATGATGTTAAATAGCATGCAGTATGAGGCTCATACTCCCCTCAGAGTATTATGTAAACAGCATGCCGCTGTACAGATATGGGAATTAGCATCCTGCCATAGCGTATGTTAACCTGCGCTGGGCTCAGTCCTCCCCATCTGTTAAACCGCGCTCTGCAGAACAGTGAGGGAGACAAATCTGTGTGTGACACTCGCTCATATTAACAGTGTAATTTAAGTGTTACCTCTCGAACAATACCTGCCTCTCTCTGTTGACAACAAGCAGCTTTAAGTCTCACATTCATCATATTCAAGTTATTTTCTGTTTCCCTTTTGTGAATATGTCAAAAGTTATCAAATGAGAAGTGTAAATGCCATTTGAAAAGAATGAATCCTGGTTTGAGCCAAAGCACAAAGCCTGGGAAAATAATTTGAAAATGCAAACGCCCGCGCAAAAATAATGCTCACTTAGCTGATAAAATAACACCCGCACATTGTTGACCCTCTTTCTTTCAGAGTGAATATATATCACACATTGAGCATTGAAAACTGCTCTATTTGGATGTTTGAAGGATCAGAGTTAATGTACCCATGACCTTTGAATCCAACTGTTTTATTGCATTAAGTGCAGGGGCGACGTATCCATGCACACTGTTTAATATGGTAATTAGAGGATATGTTTTTGTAAACCTTCATTCTTGTCCTAATTCATGCTGGCTGTGTGATATCCGTCTGTGGTATCATCCTCCTCCTCCTGCACAGCCACTGTTAACAGTGACACTGTCACAGCAGTGCCAGAGGTGCAAATGCACTTAACCCTTTCTCAGACCTACATACCACCGTGCAATTATTTTCTCATTCACTCAGGGACTAGCACGCCCTGCATTGAATCTATAAGTTACCTTAGATTCAACACCAATCAAATCCACTCTGACTCAGTCATACCACGATTTTCCAGGCCACCTTAACAGCCTCATTTGACAGCAGCATCTCTGAAAAAGTTGCATTTATTATTATGTCTCTATGAAATTACAGTCACTGATGAATACTGAAACATTGGATGCATTCAGTAGCATTACTTTTCATTTTACAAACAGAGTTCTAGATGATAAATGCTCTACAAAAATATGCTTTAATTCTTGTATCATCTGCATATTTACAGATCCACTGACACCATTCACACATAAGTGGAAATTAGGTGTTAGTGAATAGCTAACCGTTTCAAAATCTGGAGAATTGATTTTAAAAAGTCACTTTAAGAAATCAAATTCTGTCTTTAGTAGCGTTGTAATACTGCAGAGTCTGAAAAGATTCTGTAGTATGGAGAAGGATCTAAAAATCCCTGTTGTAACGTGCATTTCATCAAGTAATGCACCTGTTTTATTTTTCTATCCATAACTCTAGCAAGGCAGTAATTAAATCTACTAACTATATTTTTATTTATTTAGAGTATGATGAGCATCTTGATCACATGATGAATATGAACCTACATAAAGTCTTGATATTTGGAGCTAAATTAATGCTGTAAAAACTTGTATAATAAACACCAATGTTGGCACACATGTCTATTGTTCCCTTTGCTGCAGGCATTTGTTTCATAAATGTTCTGATCAGTGTGATTACTTTGATCCTGTCTTCTCAGAACTTACTGGAGAAAAATAAAAAGTCCTCCTTTTGAAATGCTGAGCTGATCAATGTATGAGACCCAGTTTTCCATGGCAACAACAAAGCCACTTCCTCACTCCGCTAGCCAGCTAATCAAAATCAGCTCTTGACACTGCACAACAAATTAGCCAGAGAACTACCCTTGAATCAAGGAAAGTAATGAGTCTGGCTGCGTGCAACGATATTCAGCTGAAGAATGTTTCATGTAATTTGCCGCTCTCTGATGGCAGGGGAATGGGTCTGGATGTGAATGCAGATTGAGCTGAAAACTCCAGAAATCTCTTTTATTGTGATGACAAGACACTGACACTTTAAACCGCTGTGTAGTTTAGTAATATTTCCACATAATAGTGGGAAAGATGAACGTTAACATTTATAAGCATTTGGGGAATTAGCATAAGTACCAAGCTAATCTAAAAGTTAAATCTACTAGATAGCAAACAAGTTAACGCTAATGACTTGGAATTATATAGAAAATTAAATCTGTAGGTGTTATTCTCCTTAATGCACCACTGTGGTCTTAAAACCCACGCAATGACATTACACCTGCTCAGTGATTAATGTTTTGACATAATTCATACAATAATGTTCCCTAATGACACCAGGGACTAAAAATAGCTTTGTAAAAAGAGAATTTACAGTCCGGTCTAATATTGCAGGCTGTCTGCAAAAGCACATTCTAGACACATTATTGTTTTATTCTGATATCAGTGATGCTGTCCACACTCTACACAATCCATATTTTTAAGGCTTGAAGTCTTATTCTCTTTATTTCTTTATTTATTAGGATCCCCATTAGTTTCCACATTGTGGTTGCTAGTCTTCCTGGGGTCCAAGACTCTAAGACTGTATAATCCCTTTTTTACGCTACCAGTGCTGCAAAATGTGCAGAAAAGATTAACAGATGTACAGCAAATGTATTATAAAGTATTGGTGATAAAGTGAGCCATGATGACATATTGACGTAGTTGGGTGTCTCATAGTCGTAACAGTTGTATTTAAACAAAATCAATATAACATGAAATAACAACATGACTTTCATGGTGGTGGTTTGGTTAATTTTCAACCCCATTCAGCCATATCTGCCTATGAGTTAAAGTGAATGCCTCTCGAACGTAACATGGAAACATGGTTGAAGGCTTCTGAAAAGATGCGATCAGTGGACACAGGCCATCAGCCATATTATTCTTATTTTGCACTGGCACAAATTTTCTATCCAAAACCAGTTCACTTGTTCAAGTGCGCAAAAATGTTCTCTGGTCAGCTGACTCTGAGTTGAAGATAGTTTAACTTTTGGAATCTAGCAACAGGTAGCACTGGTGAAAAGCACACTGAAATTCAGGATCAGGGTGCCGCCAGTGCAAAAACACCAATAGTGGTCACAGGCCCTGATTGAGGCATTTCTTTTCTTAGTGGGCACAGGCCCTGATGAATTATATATTTTCTTAGTGGAAACAGGCCCTGATTGAGGAGTTCTTTTCTTAGTGGACACAGGCCCTGATGGTGGATTTTCTTTTCTTAGTGGACATTTTATAGTTCACTACTTTCAAATTTGTAGAAATATCCAAATTCATCCCCTCGTGTGAGAATGATTATTTTTGATTGATTGTAAGCATTATAGTTTCCAAAAATATATACAGTACAATTTCCAATTTCCTGACACTCTAAACCCTGATGTTTTTAGCATAACTAGCATGTTAACCCAAAGTTGAAGAGGACATTACTGTCTATCACAACTGGCACATTAAGGAAGAACAGTTACACTTACTTGAGGTCAAAGAAGTAACAGACACTGCAATAATTTCTTACATAGACCGATTAAGATTCTCTTCTGGTTTTGTTAGTCGACTTAGCAGAATGTGAAAAACCTCACCGCACACGCCTGTGGTTGGTGTTTTTTCTCTGATTTGCTTCCAGACTTGGTCAGAGAATACTCTGTGGGGCTTGACCCTTGCTTTAAGGCGTCTGACCTACATTTTATTGAACAAAGTAAATCTTCTTTGCCCTTCCCTCTGAAGGCCTCCGAATCAGAAGCATAATAGACAAAAAAGAAGAAACGGTTTTAAAGGGAATGAAAAAAGCCCTTATGTATGGTGTCCTCTTGCCGTAGCTGCATTATAATGATATCTTAGCGTGTCCTTTGTTTTGGACATGGTGCTGCAACTACAGACTGAAACACTTCATTTAAATTGTGGCCGTATCGCAGCGGCCAGCCTGTGAAGTCAGTCAGTCTGAGATGAAAGCATGACATAGCTTTCAAATCTTCTCATCTTTAGAACAAAGACACATCAGACTGCAACACAGAAGTCTGCAGTCTGTGGTAAATCACAGCGTCTTTGTGTTTCAGCAGCTTGTGCTGTCCAGACTTTACACTCAAGAGCATTGGATAATTAATCTCAAAGGTTTAAAACCATTGCAACACGGCAAAATTATACAATTAATTGAAATGTATAAAGTATACTCTGACAAAATTCAATTTCTTGTAGAGGTCATCATTTAAAAAAAAAAAAAAAGCCTTGAGTCCTCCATAAAGAAAAACAGTAAAATGTTAAATAGATTCTTTTGGACCATTTACAGTGTGTCTGCACTGCTGTTGACTGTGGCAACAGTAATAGCATTTTAGGGCTTGCAGCTGTACATCTACCCTGCTGTTCCACTCTCTGACAGGTTTACAGGCACAAATGCATTAACCCAACACTGAAAGGAAGAGCTGAGTCTGCCAGTCCTCAGTCTGATTTTCTTAAACTGATGTCATACCAGACAAAGATTCACACTTTCATGTTGAATGAGTGCTGAGATCTTTGTTGTGTCTGCTCTGCTGCCCAGACATGTTTCTGTTTTGGCGGGAACAAAAGAACAGTTGTAGGGTTTGGGGGGGAAAAAAGAAAAACATTGGCTTATTTACACTACAATTATGTAAATTAAATTATTTAATTCCCAGTCCAATGTGTAATATCACAATCTGTAAAGGTAAAAATGAAATGCCAGTTAGCTGAAGCCCCGTTCACACATGCAAATGTTACTGATAATTAGATCCTAGTCACAATAACTGGTTGCTATCCTTAAATAGTAACTGATCCTGATAAAATGAGTTAGTCATTTAGGAATGTAACTTAATCTCACTTCATTAATATACCTGTATCTCACCTGTATTTTGCTAATTATTTCCCTGAAAGCAGACTCAACGGCAGATATGAGAAGCATGTCTTCAACAACATACCACAGTCAGTCTCTTTAGTCCTTCCTGGTCTACATATTTTGGAGCTGGCAGAGATATAAAATCAAGCTTTGGTTGTTTTGATGGAGTTGTTCCTCCTTGGTCCACTGAGCTATGGTAAGCTGCTCCTGCTCTTCTGGCAACTAGCATCTTGTATGGTTAGGTCATGTTTTATGGCAAAGGGCTGCAGGTCAAATCAAACCTGGTCCACTGCATGGCCTTTGTACATGGTATGTGCAAATACACCACAAAGCCCAATTGGCTTAATTATTGTATAATAATCCTGCAAAGCAAGAATAGACATTGAAATTGGTCTTTCCATTTAGACATCATACTCTGTTATAAATCCTTACAAATATTTCAAGTTGTATTTTTACTCTCTAAATAAAACTAATAATTATTAATTTAGCATTAAAATAATATTGTTTAGGCTTTTTTTTTTGGAAGAAAACATTGCAACTAATTTAGTTTTGGTTGTGGTGCACCAATAAATAAAAGCAAAGTAAAAAAGGACCACCTTTAAAACACTTCCTCTCCCTCTGCACTCACTCTTTGTCCTTTATCATTTCAAATGGAGTATAATTTCATTATTGAATAATTTATTTCTCAGGACAGCATAGCTGTAGAGCTGCAATGCCAATTTGGTCACTGTTAACAGCACTGAAGGTCATATATTCCGAGTAATTGTTACTCAAAGTTTTTGTAATTATATTGTTGAATAGCTAATTAAAAACCCTTGTTATAGAGGCTGAGATATTCCTTTATTGACCTCCCCTCCATGGACTTCCTCTACTCCTGTCATTCATTAAAAAAAGCTTTGCAGGAATACACACACACACACGCACACACGCACACACCAGACATGTCTGCTCGCACGTCATGCTGGTTTAATAAGAGATAGCATAGAATTAGAGAAAAGACAATACTGGGTGTTTGCACTCCCCCATGCTGGGGTAATGGCCTGGGGAAGCTGATTAAATACCAGGAGAGCTGCTGTCCAACCAGCTTAATCTGGACAATACAGTATGTGGGTGAACACTATTCCATAGTGTTCACACCCGCCTATACCTAAGAATGAAATTAGCCACACATCCCACACACTCAAGTCTTCTCTGTCTCTGCAACTCCTTTACATGCTCCTTGTCTGACACAGCAATCCAACACATTGTTGAGAGCTTTAAGTGTTAACTTTGCACATTGTGTTATTCAGGGAAGAGCAGCCAATAAGCACCTTACCCGCCTAGAAGAATCCCCTGAGAACATTTCTGCCTGCACCTACAGTAGGTAGAACCAGCAGTGAGAATGTAGTCTTCCACGTAGCGGTGTGAAAAAGTGGGAGGGGATGTGAGGTTCTGAAAATAAATCTCCCGATGAGTAAAAAGACTAAGTGAACAAAGGTGGAGAGCTCACCCACTGTTTGTGACTTTTATCCAGAGAACACATGTGACAGATGATGCTCATTCAACTAGCTGTGTTTTGGAAGTGAAGTGATAATTCGGGAAGTGACAAGACTGCTGTGTATCCAATAAATTGTCTCACAGCAGCCCTGCAGCTTTCTAACTTGTGCTATTAGCTTATAATATGAAATTTTAGAGCAAACATTCCAGTACTTTAAAATACAATCAATCAGCTAAAGAGCAGCCATACTGTGTATAACATGAACTAACTTAAACCACACCTGCAAACAATGTGAGTAACACAGAGCTCTTGCTGGTTAAGGCACAAGGCATACAAGGACATCCCAAAAGTAATTATTTAAGAAGTAGTACTTTCTGCAATCAGAACTGACAATAAATGCAGCATTCAGCCAGTCCTCTTCTCCATCCTGCATCTAATCCTCACAAGCCTCCTAGTCAGCTATCACCATGTCAGCTGGTTAACATTATCATCGCTAAATCTTTTGAGACTGATAACCAGAAAAGCTGATTGGAAGTGCGTCTTCAAAATATGTTTCTGGCACTCTTCAAGAAATTCTCACACAAACACAAATGCATCTTGAAGTGTTCTGATATTTCTCAGTTAGCTAAATTACGTGGTAAATTAGCCCCATGTGTACCATTGTATAGCCTCGCTTGTGTACCAGTTCTCCATCTGGTCTTAATAATGGAGCCAAGCTTACCAGCATCACCTGTGTATACAACAAATGCTTTCAACAAGTATCTTGATCAACTTTACCTATAACAACAAAGAACTTTCCCTGTGATTACCGTAAAATTTGGCGTATAAGATGCAATTTAAATACAAAGAGAGGTATCTTATTGTGCTACGGTATATTACCCAGAAGATTCTCCCCCATTAGTACCTGATCAGGCATTTAAAGAAATACACTCCTGAATTTGAGACAACACATGACCAGTAGAGTGCAGTGACGCTAGCCTCTGGGAATTGGTCTGGGGTAGTCGGACATTGCTCGCGCGAGTTACAGCTAATATACTTGCATGACACGTCCATACCTCATAACTATACAGAGTCTACCTCTACCAAGCTCAACTACCGTACAGGTAGCTAACAGGATAGCAGAAACAGATGGTGCTATAAAGAGCTTGACAGCTGCACAGACACTGCATGTTATGGACCTTGTTGAAAGCACGTAGGAAGACAGATTAAACCTTTTGGGACATCCACAAAAACTGACTGCGGTACTTTATTAGCTTTACAACACCAAGATGCATAATAATAAACTGACAGATTTGACGATTTTAACTGCTAGACTAGATATTGTTAGAGTGGTGTACACTTTTTTAGCAATGCAATTGGACTAGCAAAGAGAGGGCCCAACAAATCATCTCTCATGTTACTGGTTTGTCATTATGAAAATGAAAAATATGATTATCCTTTTTTTTTAATATGACAGTTTGATGTCTCTGTACTTACACATAAATAGGGGAAGAAGAGGAAGCTAAAGACCCTGTTTGCCCCTCCCTCACACTGTCATGGCTCAAAGCTGCTGCTGTACTTTAAGAGGTACACTGTCCTGTTTGCCGGGCTTAACAACCACACCATATATTTCCTGTCACCGTGACCAGGGGGTTCTTTACAGACACCTCAATGTGTGTAGCCCGTGATGCTATAGAAAGAGCCAGAAAGCTGTAGCAGCTGATCCTTTTTCATTTCAGTGCACTCAGCACGTTGGGCCCATAATGCCTTGAGTGCTTGCCTGAGCTACATGACATCATTCAGCTCAGCCACTCTCCGATTCGAGTTCCCCCTCCGATTTCCAGGGTAACGAGAACAGAAAACGGGAAGAGAAAAAGGTAGAAAAGGGTTGGTTTTTTTTGGAAAGTAGGCAGGCGAAAGCTTGCCCGCGGCAGAGCACACCAGAAAGCTCTCTGTGGTACACACTAATCTGGCCACCCACTAGTTGTGACCTATGTATTCCCTGTGTGAGCGGCATACTCTGGGACAAGCCCACCCTTCCATCACTGTCATGGGCTGCACTAATGAGAGCCAGAGGGCGCGAGGTCAACGACTTAGCTGATTTGCCTGCTGATAAGTGAGCGCTAGGAGGTAGAGCAGTAAAAAAAAACTAAGAGGACTTCTCTGCATTTGCCAGACCATATCCCAATTTGCCATTTCTTAAAAAAAAAAGGTTAAAATGACTTCACACCATGGCCTTGTTTCACTACCTCCGGTGCAACCAAACTGAGCCGATAACTAAAATGCTGGTAATATTACATTTTCATTATTTAGAGAACACGATGCAGCCATCGCTGTAATCATACCTCAGATAATTTTTTTTAACTTTAAGCAGGGTTTGGTGCATTAAAGACCTTCTTCTCTGCATTACTGTTTGTTATTCTTAATGGCACAATAAGGGATTTGAGAGTTAAATTGCCACTCACTAACTTCAGCATGCCACTCACATAGGTAAGTGATAACAGCCCACAAAACTCATTTACATGTGATTATGCAGCTGTTACTGTAGGAAAGAAAGAATAGCTGTCTAACTTTAAGCTTGTAATTACAAAGCAATTTGCTTTGTATAAACTGACATGGTATACTGGAAGCTGTGTACAGAATTAATTAAAGAAAGAGGTGTTGTTGTGAGGTACTATTTTTTTCTTTGTTCACACCTCACCAATCTTCACATTTTTCTATTAAATGAAGTGTGTTTTTCACCTGCAGCCCTCTAAAGGGCACAGGTGTGACTTCTCACTTTTCTTTGAGAACATAGGACTACATTTCAACACTATGGTTGTGGATAAAGTGGGAAAAAGTGGAGCAATTATCCAATACCAGATAGTGCTGAGATTTTGTTGTTACCTACTATGGATGGCTACTAATCCTCATGTAACCATCTTGTTTTGCTCTGTTTTTACAATTTCAAGAAAATAATCAAGTTGTTAATTTATTAAAGCTTCCTAAAATTAAACACAACCGTTGAGGAAGAGAAGTTTCAGGCAGATTTGAGATGAGACTGTAGTTCACCAGCATTCACAGTGGCCATTTTCCTCTGACATCCTACTCCAGGGGGAAGCTCAAATGCCGTTATAACACTGGTACTACTGTTTTTCAGTGTTTGCAAATAGTGTACATGTAGAGAATGGAATGGAATGAAGTTAATATTAAGAAGGCCACTGGGCCATCATTGAGGAACACTAAAGGCCTTTTGAATAACTAAAGTTAACGCTAGCTTCTGTAAAACTACTCTCTCGCTTACTTTAAGGGGCTGTTGCACGACACAGCTGTAGAGGTTTCAAATTGTAGCTGATAATAAATATGCTTATAAAACTAATATTACCTAGGAATTTGTTAAATGATAAAAAATAGGTATATACTAATAGCCATTGGAACTTAGCATCAAACTGTTCTCTAGCTAGTGTCAGTGTTAGCTAGAAATGTACACCTTGCCTATTGTACTGAGTGACACAAGCAAACAGTAAAAAAACATAGCAAAGACAAATGTTAGCTAGGTATTGTTTAAATGCTATCAGTAGCTGATGACTGTTAGCATGAAAGTGGTTAAATGCTTACAACGGCAATTGGCAGTAAGCATCATAATACTCCGTGGCTAATGTTACTGTTTTCTATTGTAACAATTGGCTAGGCATATATCTGACTAACAGTAAATTAACCTAGCTAATAATAATATTAATAATAGTAATAGTAATAATAATAATACTACATTTTATTTATAAAAGCGCTTTAAAAGTTTATCTAAGAATGTATGATGAAGAGGAGGGGACCAAGCACTGAACCCTGGGGGACACCATGAGAGAGGCGGGCTGTGCGTGACTTGAACGTATGTTGGCTGAGAATTGGTTAAATGCTGACGGCAGCAAGGTGTTAATTTACCTAGATAATAAGACAGATGTGAATCACTTACAAGCTGTCATATTAACAAGGCAAGAGGCTACATTTTTTTATGGGATAAGTAAATGCAGGCTAATTTAGTGATGAACTTGTTAAATGCTGTTAGCTTTCTGGGCCTAGCTATTTTACAATTCAACATGTCCCAATTCCCTCTGATTTTAAAAACCCATTGTTTTTATAGCTGTGACTGAGAGGACGTAAAAATATTATATATATCATTATAAGAAATGATCAGATCCTCTACATCGATACAATTTGCAACCTTAGCTTTTAGCACCTGAACATTAGAATAAGCTGGGAAAATAGACAGAGGAAAAAGATGCTGTGTGAACGTGGTGTCTGATGTCATATCCTGCCATTACACACTTAATGTCTTTCTTTTGGCAAGACATTGAATATTGGCAGTTCTCAGGAAGACTGGCAGCAGCAGTGATCAATTAGGTCATGTGGTGTCAGGGGGAGACAGCCGAGCCTAGAGGCAGCCCGTCCATCAGGGAGTATGGCAGCTATCCCAGGACACACAGGACTATGTCTGCACTACCTCCACACGTGTGCATAAATAGAGCGCTTGTTTGAATTAGTTGGTGCCTCCCTTGAAGTTTATTCAATTTTTAGAGCGCTTAGTGTCATTAGAAGGTGGTTAAATAATGCAGCAGGTACACAGAGAAGAGGAGGTTTTTGTGCTGCCACTCAGAGGATTTGCAAACATCTCTGAAAGATTTAACAGTTCCCTCAGAAGCTTTTACATCAGAACTGTTTCAGCCGACTTCACAAGAAGCTCAGGCAGGCATCGTTTTTTTTGTAGCTTTTTGAGAGGGTCTCTGTTTGGTAGGGGGGCTGTGAGGGAGATGTAGTTCAAAGTTTCAATGAATAATCAAAAGATAAACTAAATAGAAAATGTCCAAAAGCCACCCATAATCAGCATAACTTACTTCACTCAGCCACGTTAACAGAGTAGACGATATGCAGTAAAAGGTGTAAACTCATTTTGGAATTAATGCTGCGATCATTGCACTGATTTATTCTTGCAGGAGGACCGAGATAACATATGCCTCTGCAGGTGGTGTTTGTTATGAACCCGCCTAGCAGCAAGACTATAAAACTAAATCCATTAAAATTGCCTCTCTGTGTTTTTTTGGTATTGAATATACAAACATGATGAAGCTGCAGCAGAGAAATTAAACACTGTCAATAAAGAATGTTTCTTTAAAATGCTTTTTAGATTTGTATCTCCACCATATTGGAATATATTTCAGATATGATTACCCTAAATATGAGCACATAGGTTATTTTGTTTTTGTTAGTTTTTTTGAACAAGAAGCTTTCCCTTAAAATCAATGATAGTTACATTTTTAAAAATGTTCTGTCCCCAAACTGCATCTGAAATTACATTTAGGTTTTGAATTTCAGGTTTCTGAACTTGAGGCCTCATTTTGCTGAAAGTGTTTTGGAAATTGCAGCACTTTTTACTTGTCAGCCATTGTAGAATGTGAGCCTCGAGATAAATATTAAATAAAATACCTTAAATACACCTATCCTTGTCACCAGAAAGGTCAGAAATATTTTTTTACCACCTGCCTGAAGAAAAAAAAGGAAATTTTAATTGTACTTCTTTTTTTGAATATTTGCAGATCAAATTTAAAAGATTAAAAATGTATTTGACCTACACATTGTTAATCAACTTAAAAAAGACCTATAAATATGTCATGTTGCTCTGGAATGCTCTGATGAATTTACAGGATTTTGTGGCATTTAATTCACTAAAGGTTAAATTAACATTATTTTTTTAAGTTCAAAATTGATAGAATATGTTCGCACATCAAGTACGAAACCTGGTAGTTGGTTCCCAAAACTTAAAAAAAGGAGATATTTAGCAATTGTGTTTAAGTACTCGTTGGTTTGGGAAAGTAACACATAGCCGAGGTACTAAAATAATAAAATAATTAATATTGCGTTTGACTCCCTAGACTGTAAGTCTATAGTGACTTTTAATCTTAACATATAGTGATATTTTCACAACCTGCCTATTGTTTTCCTGGGATCATTTTCCCTGTGTGTATGTTATTGCCAGCCCATGAATGATACATGCACATGCAGTGCTGCAGGGGCTCTTTGATAGTGACCCCACATCGCCTCGCTCCCAGGACTGGAAGGAAAGGGAGAAGAAAGTGGCAGCCTGTAACAGTGTTGACATTTTAGAGTGAGTGATCCACAACAGATGTCTGTTAATGGTGTGTTGTGTTTCATGAAAATCTGTTGTTTCCTCGCAGCCCGGCTCGGGTCAGCTGAGCCACGCTCGCAGAGGTGATGCTTCACCAAGCAGTACAAATCAGCTTTCCATTTCACTCTGCATGAAGGATGCTGTTCGAAAAAGGATTTCTGGTTGATGAGTGGCTGCTTCCCATGATGGAAATGCAAGTCAGTCATACTTCCATTTCCATGAGCAGCAGCCACACGGGCATTGTCTCACGTTGCTATCATTGTGGATTAATGTTTTGCTGGTGAAAGTCTACACAGAGCATCCCACCTGCAGAGGGTTTGGTAATCAGTGTTAAGGACAGGAGAAATGGGAGCTATTAAATGGAGTTTATTAAACATGAAGCAAAGCGCTTTTCTGCACCTCCACACCCTTTGTGAAAAGGCCATCGGTGTGAATAAACCTTTGTAGCGTTTACCTGGAGTCTCTATGTTTTCATCATTTGTCATTTTTTTATTTTAATATCATTATAATGTTATCAAAATTAACTTTTTACTTCACTTCTATTGTAGTTATCTAAAGCTGTGGATGACCCTAGATGGCTTTGCATTTAAATATGTTTTGCTCTTGTTTTACAGCAAACTCTTATTTTTGCAAATATTTTTGAATCTTATGTTATTGTATTTAAGCATTTCATGTTGAAGTGTTATACAATGTACAAAAAACTAGACCTTAAAAGGTTAGATGTTGATCTTACAGTCCTGACTGTCCTCCTAATGACAGTCTCTACAGTTCGTCCATTCAACCAGCTGATAATGACAATATTAGCATCAATTGTCACGTCTTGATCTCCAGTGGTTAGCAAAATCCCAGTGCATGAAAAGTCATGAGTGTAGGAGTACAGTGGATGGATCGGTCAAACACAAGACCCTATGACCCCAGCTCAATGACCAGTGTTTGTGTCCTGAGTGCAGCTTAACCCAAATCAAAATTCAGTAATTTAAACTCACTCTCAAATAAGTTTACTAAAATTAGGTATTTAAATGATGAAAATAAAAAATAACCTACTCTAAGTTGACATAACTTCAGTTATCATCACTTCCGTAAAATAACTTTCACGAAGGAAAAGGGACTTGTGTAATATCATGGGAATTTTACTAAAGTTAGATAGACTTATGCGAAGTTAACGTTACTAAAGTATCACTGTCATTTTTGTGAAGTTCATGGAACATGCAAAAGTAACTTCTACAAAGTTACCGTAACATACGTAGATTTAACGTAACAAATGTAAACGTAACTAATCGAAAGCAAGTGTAACTGATTCGAAGTTAACACAACTTATTTGTGAAGTTCATGGGACACTCAAAAGTAATTGTAACTGCTAAAAAAGAACCGTAACACACAAAGAGTTAACGTAACGAATGTAAACATAACTACTCAAAAGCAAGTGCAACCGATTCGAAGTAAAGGAACTTAACGTTAGTCATGTAAAAACAACTAAGCTAGCTAATCTGAAGTCAACATAATCAAATTATAACCTGTTTTTTAACCTCTAATAACGAACGAAAAATAAACTTTTCAGAAAAAAGAGGCCTTGAACACAAAACAGTCAAATAATAACTACATATAACCACAGCATACGGATGCGAGAAACATTCCTACGACGTGTATTTTTTTTTTTTAAGTTTGACCGCAGCCCCATTGAAATGAATGGGGAAGACAGAGTTTTTGGCCTATACTGCAGCCAGCCACTAGGGGGTGCAGTTTTTGTGGTGGCCTCACTTCGAGCCGAGCAAGATGACGTCCATTTTATATACAGTCTATGGTTACATTAACGGTACCCTTGACAAATAATACACTCTAGTTTTTATATTTGGAGGCATGGAAATTTGACCAACCCTATACTCTGTGTGGAAATGTTCAATAGTTGTGTAGTAAGTTGGATAATCTATTGTTTCTCCATAACGCCCCAAAAATAAATATTTTACTGTAGCTGAAGATTGTCTCTCAATTGTTACTTTAAAGAAAACAAAATTTCACAAAATGTGTGGATTGTATTAGTACATTGTACTAAGTCATATACAAAGTATCATTGCCCAAATAATGAAATGATGATCGTGGTAGAGAATGAAGATAATTTCTAATCACAATAATTGTAAGGTGTGACATAAGGCAAGTTATTCAGTCATTTGAAGTCTGTTTTTTGTCTTCATTGTATAACTATTATCACATTAGCATAACAACCTTTGTCAGTGTGAAGTCCAGTCTGGCTCTAGGTGTGCATTATCATGTCTGTGCATTTAGATTTAACTGAGTTAGGACTCTGAGAAACAACGCTAAGGGGGGAGAAGCCAAGCAATTCTTTTTTTCACCTTCCTCAACACCCACACACATGTGCCCTGGGCAATATCCTGCGTCACAGTTATACCACAAATCTTACCACTGGGTCCCTGAGCTGAGATACTCTATGAATACAAAAGCTTACCTTCTGGATTACACTTAATTTGTGCCATTTATCCTCTGGGAGAAGATGTATTTTCTTGAAGAGCATGGGATAAATCATAATGATGAGAGTAATGTCGGCAGATTGGAATAACATATGAAAGTATTCCTGCTCAGGTATTCAGGCACAATAGGGCTTAATGGATTTTTCTTCCATTGCAAACTGTGATTCTTTGCAGATTATTGGCTTTAATTAAAATTTGGGGTATTTTCTTGTTCTAATTTCTGATTGTTAACATGTTTCAGATTGCAGCTTATGAGTCTTCTCCCAGCTATCTTGTTGTGTGAAGAAGAATTCACACATTCTCTGCCTTCATGCATACAGATAAAAGCAACACAGGACATTATCCCGCCAAAGGTCCAAAATACTAATTACCTGCTGTTTACTGGGCTTTGTTCACCCCACCTTTTCTTGGGACAATCAATAATTACACACAAAGGCCAGGGGAATGAAATCGCCCTGATAACCATTAGCATGAAACTATGAAGTTCATTAGCGATTCTGCCAGCGTAGTGTGCAATATCCAATATCGGAGACGACTAGCTCTGTTATCCCTTTGTCTTTTGTTCTCAGCCCGACGTTCACGGCACACTAGACGGTATTCTGTGACAATTCATTACCTCCCCCACACAACATACAGGCTAATATATGGCCCCCTCACAGCAAGCGGAGTTGTTTTTGATACATTTTAATGCAGGGAGCACATGTTCTCTCCCTCATTCATCACTATTTTTAATACTGATGTGACAGTTTCTGCGATCTGGAGTGACGTGATTTGTGCAGATGTTACACTTCCATACTTAGAAAGGAGAATAGAATTACAGTAATGATGGTTGTGATTACAGCATGAGGTGAGGCTGGTTATTTATGTGCCTCGTGATTATTCATGTGGCTTCTGTGCATCGGTATCATCTTTTCCATGTGATGTTTACATGAAGATCACAGGAATCACACGTTTTCCTTAGTGAAACAGCCTTAAAATTACATTTTAGACATTTAAATGGATTCTTATGAGAAACTAACATGTAGTACGGAGGTAAGACTTTAAGAATAATTTAACTAATGTTTTGTTTTGTGTCTGTTTTAAAATGATAATAAAAAAAAAAAGCAGAGAGGATGATTTGATTTTGTTAAACCAGAGATGTTGCGCCTCAGCGTGCATACTGTGTACTTTCTTCTTCCTGAACTTGTTATTGTGTCACACCAGCCTGCTCCGGCTGCCTGCTCTGACATTACACTGCATGACTGGCTCCCTATGGCAGCCCACCAGAGAGCTCCTTTCAAACGGGGATGGACGACACACAAAGGGACCGAGCATGCAGAAAATAAATAAATTAAGAGATATGTTAAAAATTTACTATCCCCCCCCCCCCTTCTCCCACAAATGACCAAGGGGCCTTAAACAAGCACTATAGGCGGCAAAGTAGGCCACTGCTGAGGATCACTTGAGCCTTGCTTGTTCTTGGCCGAGTGCAACGACAGAAAACAGAGGTAGAAGCTGCACATCAGCTGCGAGACATTATCTGGACGGAGGTAAACTACTTGATTCTCTGTGTGAAAAAAAACACCAAAGCATTCATTATGTATTCAGGGCCCTTGTTTATTATGTGTGTGTGTTGTTCTTTTCACACTCTGAACATGAACCCACTGCACCACTTTAATTAGCTTGTGTGGGCACATTTACATTGACTGAATATTTATATTGAACTGCATCCTTGTCAAAATATCTGATTAATTAGAGTAATTATATGCACATGCTGCTCATTAAATCAAGTTAACTGATTCAACTCAGCTGAATCCCAATATCTGAATCCTTGGAATAATTTTACTTAGTTTTTAAGAGTGGGAATACTCTGGCAGGTTAAGGAGGAGCCTGTTTTCACTTCTTCATGTATGAAGAGTCAATTTTGCTGAGGTGGGATCAGACTCACTTCAAAGTTTTACAAGTTGTGAGATGATTCATGTGGATAAAAAAATCCACCATGAGTTTCTCTGTTTCCTTGATGTGAAGTAAAACTTTCTCATTTTGGCCACTCATTGAGTTCAATGAAGGTATCATCACAGAGCAGAGCCAGGTGTGTGCCTGATTGCTCCTGATTAGGAACAGCTGTGGGGAGCTTATATATATTCTTAGACTCCATTTCCCTGTGCTGACTCACTAGCTCACCTTCAGAGGTAGTGAGAGGCCCTTTCCACGAAACCTCTCTGTCAATTTGCCCTCTCTTTTCGTGTCTCATAAAGAGAACAGTTTTGTTGAAGTTGGGCAGGTCTTTGTTGAGGGGTTGTCCTGGATCTCCCTTATACCTTAGTTTCCTGTTAGGTGCTCTGTTGCATTGACTTAGTTTCTACCTTATCATTGTAAAGCTTTGTTTAGGTTGAGTCTCTATGTTAATTTTCTCTATTTTCTTTATTCCCTCTCCATCGCTTTAGTGGTTATTTCTTTTGGAATAACTTCAAGATCCCTCATGGTCTGCACTCGGATCCAACACCCCCTCATCTTAAGACCTCATGTTATTTATTTGGGCTGGGAACTTATGTTAAGATGAGACCAAGTAACGGCTAAATTCCACCAGATCCGTGTCCAGTACATCTCTGATCGATCACGGCACCGGATCTGAGGTTTCTATTCTAGTCAATGTGTTAACTTCCACTGGATCCACTCCGTTGCGTTCCCGCCTGCGTCTCTGATCCGGCAGGCTGGAGCCCTCCAGATCAGATATGTAAGATGTGTTCTATTTTGGCCAGATGCCGGCGCACGACACATGAATCTGCACAGAGCAGATCGAGCGGGACAGGAAGTCAGGCACCAAGACAAAATTAAAACATCCGGCTAATTTTCAGAATAAAACACTTTCGTTTTTTACATAACTACAACAGCAAACAGTCATGATGAGCTGAGCCAGGCCTGGAGTCAACAGGTCAAAGGTTTTCAGACGACCATAAAGACAATAAGGATAAAGAGAGGAGTCGGATAATTGTTGATTCAGTTTTTACGGCAGGGAAACCTCGGTCACATGACCCCAGCTGTCTGGCAGTCCTTCTCCGTGCTGCGTTTCAAAAATGCAACCGGTGGGTGTTGACGGACGAGAGAGCACAGAGCCGGACCGTAGCGGCTTGGACACGGATCTGGTGGAAGTCCAGTGTTGGAAGTTTGAGAGAGCAAGTCTCACTATGCTGGATCTGCAAGCAGTTTATAGACAACGATGCAAGACGCTAAAAACTGCTTATTGTTGAAGATGTTACGAGTCAAAAGGGTTCAAAACATCTGATTTTAGTTTTATTTTATAAGCGTGTCCTTTTTTTTCATTGAAGTAAATTGAGTATCAAAATGGTCCCTTGAAAGAATGGCTCTTCAATTTAAAAAAGTGGTTTCAAAATAGCATTTCTCTCAAGATTTCACAAACATAAATGTTACAGAATCACACAGTTTTATGAGAGAAAAAATTCTGTTCTTGTTTTTCTGAATGAAGATCTTTATCTTGGAATCATGGGAACATTTGTATGACCAAATAAAGTTATTTTCTGTCTTTTGTGAAGTGATGAGATACCAGTACCTTTTAAAAAAAAAAAAAAAAAAAAAAAATCCAAATGGAAGCTCCCATCTAGATCACTTTAGGAAGCAAACGTGCCCCACCATTGTAGTTAAATCCAACTTTATTTGGATCGGGTTTATGGAACATACTAGATGGTATTGTTATAAGTTCATTGATTTTGCACTGGCACTTCAGGGCTTTTCAGTTCTTCAGACATAAAGCCTTTTCAGATCTGGTGGATGTTGCAGTGTTTCTCCAGGATCAGCCAAGCCAATATGACTTGCTTTATGGATATAAGATGATGCATTCTAGCTGGCTAGCTACCAGTGGTTGCTTGGGTGAAACATTTTGGAGGGGGTTGCAGTAGTTAGGAGGACTAACAGCCAAGGAACTTTCCACTAGCTTAGCTACCGAAACTTTGAAACAGCAAACAGGGAAAACACAACACATCCAGTTAGCAGGAGTGAGCCCCAGGTGGAAGATTGTCCTCTATGACACACCACTGCTACTTCTGTGGGTGTGCTTAAAGTTTTCATATCTACTGCCAGCTGTGCCGCTGTTTAGCTGTACCAGTATGTGCATAAAGGACCAATCAGGTTAGAGAATGGTGACACTTAGAGAGCTGTGCAGAAGGCTGTTGTTCGCCTGGTGCAAAACTGAAGGCAGCCAATGAAAGAGAAGCCTCAGGCCAGCTGACTGGCGAAAGTTTCAGAACTTGCATACACAACTTTTTTGGCCGGCACCTTGCAACCAGCAAGTAAATGACCAATAGAGCATTTTAGCGGTGAAACGCCACTGCTAGTTGGGCAGTGACTTCAGAGATAATTAATTACTTACATTTCTGGATACTGAGGGAGGCGATCTGAGGGCTTGCATCTCTTTAATTCAGAAAGACAAAGCAGATTTCCATTACTTGAAAAAATAAAAAATTCTCGGAATAACGAGATGCATATCTTTTTAATGCAGAAAGAGAGAGCACATTTTTTCCCGAAGTGTGCTTTAATATGTCTGAACTGAGACAGATAAATTGATGCATCACATGCAAACAACAAGTTTACAAGTGTGAAATATCCAGTAGAGAACTGAGGATTAAAACTCTTGTTCTATGTTAAGGTCTGCCTTTTACATTTATTTTTAAAGCAGCATTCATGCACTTCCCCCTCTTCTTTCCATCCTCTGCTGTCTGAAGGGATAAAGACATTTTCTGTACGTGGTAATGCTCTGCTGGTTTTTCCTTTTTCTTTCTCCTTCTTTTTTTCTTGAATGCCTCTAACTCCCGGAAAACCTATTGGAAGGCACGGTCCGTGTAAAGTGTTAAATGTGGTGAATGTTTCTCAGAGAACCACATGTCAGAAGCACAGAGAGGAATCTTAATTTATCACAAGGGGAAGGCCTTTTCACCTCTTTATCAGCCGCTGAAGGGATATTAAAGAACTTGTACTTTATTACCAGCAACTTAAGGAGAGAATAAATCTTTGTCAGTCAATTAATGTTACTTTGTACTGTTTAGATACTTCTCAGACAAGATTCTGGCTGTTTTCGAAATCGCCTACTATACTAGTAGTATGTGCTGATTTGGCCAAAATTCAGTAAGTAGTATGTGAACAAGAGCAAAATCTGCAGTATGCCCAAACTACCCGGACTACTACTGATTCAAGAATATTTCTCAGTATGCATCAGACCAGTCTCCCTCGAGTACTGTTTCCCACAATGCACAGCGCTAACGTCTTGCTTCTTTTTTTGAAGGGGGGTACTCAGTTTTAGGTGAATGAAATGATTGAATTCCATATAAACCACTTTTTAATTATAAATCACGCTAAAGAAGCAGTTTAGCTATCAGCTTGGTTGTTGTTTACTTCCGTTTTCCCGATACCGGAAATCCAGCGATGCCTGTCCCAGCATACTGCAGAACAGATCCAACAGAACAGTCAAACTACATATTACTCTTCAAATATACTTACTGCATACTACATTCGTAGTACATAGCAGGCGGTTAAATAGCACACAAGTGAACAATCCAATTGTTATGCGTTTGTAATTTTTTAAAGGTGCTACCTTGAGCTGCAGAACAAGTTAAAATGTCATCATAACAAGAGTAAGATATGAAAAAGTAGCGAGGTCAACAATTAGAAGTGTGAGACTGTGTTGATGCCCCGAGGCCTTTTGGTCTGGGTTTGAAAAATGTGTCCTGAATTCAACTCCTGAACATGCTTAAGCAAGAACTCCACACCCTAATTAAGAAACACTTTCTATGTAAAGCAGGAAAAAACAATACTTTCCAGCAGAAATATATCACTCCAAACAGATGTCCATCTTTGCCCCCCAAAGGCTGTTTTCCTAGTTCTAGCTCTGCTTCTAACTTTCAAAGTGAAAAAGATAATTTAGTGAGTGCCAGGGGAAGCCTTGCCTCACTCTAGTAAACCTGTGTCTTTCAAGTTTCCCTCTTCGCAGTCTCTGCACTAAATCAAATGAGCACACTTCTCTTCTTCGCCTCTCCTGAGACATATTTTGTTTCACTTTTCTGAAAATCACTCAGTTTAGTCAGGGTTTGAGAGTGTTGTTTACTGCTCCAGCAACACTGCTTGGGAAGAAAACCCTGTTACGGAACAAATGTACACGTTCAAACAGAATTAAGCAACCAAATCAGCCTTTCCTTTTTCTTTGTGTTTTTGCAGAAGCAGCCAGTGAAGTCTGCTTTGGGTGTTATCACTAATGACCGTATGGGATGCCCAAAGATAACCTTTAGTTGTCTTTGTCTGGTTGCATACTTGATGAGAGACAAAGAGTGTCTCAAGAACAGAGGAGATGTTAAAGTGCTCAGCATACCCTTCCTCTGACACTATCTCAAGTGAGACTTACGGCAAGTGGCCAAGAACAGAGTGTTCAAAACATGGCGGCAAACGGAGAGATAACATTCATCAAGGAGAAAAATAGGAGCCTCCTTCAGAGTCGTTCATCATCACCTCGCCGTGCTACTTAGAGTCCAGACGACACTGATTACTGTTTGCTAAGAGCGTTTGAAACCTGAAACCAGAATAATTAAATGATTCTATCTCTCTATCTGAAAATCTTTTCAATTTCTCCATTACTGCAGAGCCACTGAAGTAAACAGTCATGTTAAAACAGTCTGGAGTCTGCCTGCTGAGGATCATGGTGGGCTTGCATTTTGGACCATATTAACACAGTATGTCAGGTTGTATGCTAAACAACCCTCCTCCCTTGATTCCTGTTGCTCTTAGCTACAAATAGCTACAACATTTTGGTGTTAAAGCCACTGTTACCTTAAAGAACTTGTTGCCTCATACTTAAAGTTAACTGTTGGGAGTGAAGTCTCGACCCCCGAGCCAGGTTCCCAGCTTGCCCAGGTTCACATCCTTCTTAGGAATTGTTTAGCTAAGTGAGTGGTTGAATGCTAATGTTAGCTGTTGTGTAGTACCTAATGAGATAAAGTATGATGTTTTACACCACAATGTAATCACAATTGCATTTTCTTTTCAGTTGTCAAAAAAATGGATGGAAAATGATACCAATGTGACAAAGTAGTCAGACATTACAACACTATTTGAGCTCCTCATTCGAGTGTGATGTCAGAAAAAAATGGCCGCCATTTGAGTATGATGAATGGACACCAAGAGACCTCAAAACTGGTGGGTAGCATTGGTTAAGATGTAGTATATGAGGATTAAAATGGTGGGGCCATAGGGGATGTAAAAAAAAAAAAAAGTATTCAGCCATCTTATATTGTTACAAATTAAAACTCTAAAATTGAAATGAATCGACTAAATGTACACCATATATACTAAATAATAATAAAAATAAAATTAATTAATTAATTAAATAAATAAATAAATAAATAAATAAATACATTAACCTCCATTGCATTTGCAAGTGCTCAAAAAGCTAGCAAACATATGAAAACCTCAAAGATTTGTTAATATTTCAATTAAGAGACGGCACTCATGGACTCACAATTCAAGACAAAATATGTCTTACTTATTTGAAATAGGAGTAGAGGAGCTTTTTAAGAAAAATTAAGCCAAATCAGATTTCAAAGTGCTTGTGCCAATATATGTTTTGCTTGGTTTTAGCGATTGCATGGCTTTAGGACAGTGATGATGATGCAGTGTTAAGGTTTATGAATTCTAAAAGCAACTTGAAGCAAAAAATACTGTGAATTATTTCAACACAGGAAGATGTACAATAAAAAAGTCAACCAAAACCCAAATAATAGATGAGAGAAATAGAGAAGTACATCAAAACTTCAATTTTAAATTCATTCCTCATGAATTTTAAGGCAATGTTGTCAAGCTTAAAGGGAATGCAAAACCTCTGTAGTCCCACAGAGACGTTTTTGTGCAGTCGTGTTCTTAAAAAATGTTATACGAAAATTGTAAATATTTAATACAGGAAGAAGAATTTGACAGTTATTGAGAACTTTTATACCCATAAAGGATTCGAGGGTAGGCAATGAAAAGACGCTATATTCTTTTATCTGAAATCCTCTTCAGATGGAAAAAGAGAACTACACTTCGATCCTGTGACCTCATTAATTACTCGAGCACATATCAGCTAAGATGCGCGACCATTACCAACACAAACATAAAGACACACCAGTCCTGACCCGAGTGCTTCCATGCCATTAAGCATACTGGGGATCAGAGAGGAGCGTGGAGCAGCCCTTTGCTTTTAGCGCCTTTTCACCCCAGGCATATTGTTACAATGGCAGAACACTATTTTTTTTTTAGTCCCCGTCATATTCAAGGGATATTTTCAGCTGAACTGAGAGGAAGTATCTCTGTGAAAACACTCCCTGTTCTGTAAAAACTAAAGCAATGCAATAAATAAATAAAACCACATACTGGTTTGCAGTCCCCCCCAGTCTGAAGTTAAATGACTGTACTGTAGTACATCTCATGTTTGCAGGTAGGACAATGTAGGAACCCTCTTTTGACGAAGCAATGAGATGTTGATGGCTTGAGCAGCAGCTAAAATTGCTTACTTGCTCACTTCTTTTCAGTGTTTATCCATTCAGTCTCCCCATCCCACCTGGATAAACCGGGAATCTATGTGCCAGTTTGAAGAGGGGTTAGCCCTGCTTGACAGTTTTCCTATGGCTTTTTAAAATGACAAATGCCATGAAAGAATCTGGGGGCTCTAACAGGTAATTAAAATAGGAGGGCAGCTCGCTCCCTGATGTCAGAGGGATTTGGTTATCAGCTCAGCAAGGTGCAATGAAAAGAGTCTCAGAGCGCCATAGTCTTAACCGTTCCCTCCTTGCACTCGGGCATGAGTTGCAGTTTTCAGACAAGGTTGCCATCCCGGTGCCCATGACTCGATCATTAGAAGGTCAGACGCACACAAGACGAGACAGATTGTGCAGCCACCTCTCAACAGGACTCATCTCATCTCGTTTACAGCACAGTGGGTTGCTTTCACAGTGCTATGCCCAGGAATGTGACATGGCTAACACTGACAACTGGAAATGTACATAAAACGCAGTGAGAAACCAGGCGTTCCGTTCCGCCCGGTGGAAAAAAAAAAAAAATCCGTTTTGAGATGCAAATTTTCCTCTCCCTCACATTTCTGACAGTGTTGTCACATGGCTGAGTTCTGCTCCTGGAGCTTTCTGCCTAATGATGCTGCCGCTGATGAGGTAGAGTTTGATGACATACTAGTTAGTGTCCACTGAACGTGAGCACTTTACATTCGACAGTATATGCAGAGAGCTGATAATGAAAGGGTGATAAGTTTTCCAACATGCATTTGAAAACCTACTGGGGGCATTTGATTCAGGTGGAAAGGCGGTAGAATGGTTGTAGATTTTACTCTAAAATGGCTGAGAAGTGGCTAAAAGCTAACATTAACATGTGTAGAATAAAATGAGACAAGAGTCCTCTGTCCTGCTAATTGCCAACTGTAACTGTAAGAAATCAGGTATTTGTTGTATCTGACCAAGTCTTTAAACACTGCCATGAAACACACTTTATACATGTCTTCTTCGGAGTTGTCACTTTCTCTATCCTGTGGCTTTTTCGGTCCTGTTTTAGCTGAGCTATTTTCCTCCCCTCCTTTTCTTAAATTCTTTTTTGCCACTATAGACAGACTGGAGTTGACTATACCAGACCTCCTTTTTCAGATTGTTATAGTTGTGTTTAGTCTTCTAGTTTGAGGTTATAGCTGCAAGCTGTTCATAAGAGCAGTCTGCTATTAAGAGATAACAGACTGCAGAATGTTGTAATTGGCCAATCAAAATTGAGTTTTTAATACAGCCATGCAATATGAAGAAAACAGCATAGAATGCATCAAATCATCAATAAAAAAGTTGTATTAAGTCTAGTAAGTTTAAAAGAGTTAAGTTAAGTATTGTGAGTTTGCCTGCATCAGCCCTTTAAATTGAACAAATGTTTGAGGAGGGCACAACATCCTTGAAGATTTTCAAAGACACACTTGACTCAGACTTCAGTGATGTGGGTACTGTGTCAGGTGTGCGGGGGCGTACACTGTAGTGTCTCACAGCAGGACTAAAGTTCATCAGCCCTGCATCTCAGTGATTGTTTGATATTCCACCTTCACGCTAGATCACAAAATATCGCCGAGTGTTTCCCTGACAGTTTCCTGTGAAGGATGGACATGTGAGGTAAAAAGGTCTCCCCGGTGTATCAGACTATTTGTGGAAGCAAAGCTGTGATTCAGACTCCTGATTCAACCCTCCATTTGCATGTCTTTGAAGGGAAAAGAGACACTCTTATTTTGTTGAGGATTCATGCTTGCACTTACAATGATCTGAAACATCCTGAGTGTTCTTTTTTTTAACCTGACCAACTCTTAGCAAGTGGTTTTGGTTGTTAGGATTTACTCTGCAGTGACTCAGTGTATGAAGCACACACATGACACTGCACTCTGTAAATTACAAAGCAGGGTGTCATAAGAAAAGTGCTACATCACCAAGAAGAGAAAAAAAGTGGTGCTCTGTTCATGGATACCTTTGGGGAGTAATTAAATCCATGCGAATGAAGCGACTAAGTATTTAATTATAACGGTTGTACACCACAAGGCACTACTCCTTCTAACTGAATTGATGTTTAAATAAATTCAATGTCTGGTGTTTAACACAGACTGTTTGTTTCTCATCAATTTCCATCCTCATGTCCTGGTCTGATTTTGACTATTGTCTCTTTCTGCGTCAGTTTTGTTATATCAGCATGACCCAAACTGTCCTAGATGAATGTACCATTAAAGTTTATAGAAAAGAGGCTTTAAAAGATGGGGAAGGGAACAAAAAATACCTCCTTTTCTATCCAGTTTTTATTCCCCAAACCCTCCCTCTAATACTTTTTTTTTTCTCTCTCTCTTGCTTTTAGTTTTTATATGACAACCCCCTCTTCTGCCTCTCCCCGCTTATAAAGCTTTTAAACGAGGATAGCGCCTGCCCAGGGCACGGATGGCCCATGTGGGAGCAGGGTTTGGTGACCTCAGGTGATTTTGAGCACCTGGCTCTCAGAGGAGACGTGCAAGGGGCAGCGGCTGTAAAAAAAAAAAATGTTTTCTCCCCGTTGCTTTTCGACAGACGTGAGTGAGCAGCAGACCCACTTTTCTGTGACTGCTACTGATGAATTCTTTTTCTTCTCAACCAGTCCCTCATGAGCCTTTGATCACTGTGTCTATTTTTACAGTCTTTCATTGTCACCAAGAAGTAAAACCAATAGAACACATAAAGAGACCATTATTTTTGCAGTATGGAAATAAAGTGGATCTCAGGCTTATCTGGGATGTTTGACATCAGCCATGTAAATTAGTGATGGTATATTCATCTATATTTCCTGTCTCGGACTGCCTTCAGGGTCTGTTTGATGCCAAGCAGACAGAACATCACAGCGTCATGAAAGACACAGCGCATGGCTTATTCAGGATCTCCATCAGAAGATATTTTGAAATCATGAGGTTGTTTCTTGGCGTCAAGTTTTCTGCTGATTGCGGAATTTATGTATCTGGCACAAAACCATATTACTTGCACGCTGCTATGTTTTGGTAGAGAATATTTGTTTTCAAAAACTGAATCCATATTTTCCTAGGATTCATTTAGTTACACCTCATTTGTTTGAGGACACATAACGCGCTCAATTAGTTGGTATTTTTCTGCTATCATTTATTTACGAGTACACTATGAGGCTATGAAAGAGCCGTCATTAAAATACACCACTATAGTAAAGACTGCAAGAACCCTTGGACTCATCCTGTAAGCACCTTACCCCTCATTGTGTTCCAGCTGACAGTGATGCATGCCGGGAATTTTTTGTCCACACTGATAAAGCAGAGTCCATCAGACCTTCTGTTATCCCCTATGGTAGGTACTCTGTCCATCACAGTACTCTGGACACTTTTCTCCTATTACTGGGTCTAAGCTTTCAGAAATAGTATCAAAGATGAAAGCGTCTATGTCTTGTGTCTGAGTTAATTATGGCAACTATTTCAGATTCAGTGTTAGTCTCGGTCTTTTAGATGAAAATGCATCAGTTGAGTCACATTTTTATGATTTTTGCCCTTTTTCGTTATTTCAGCTTTAGTTGACGTCAGCTAAAAATATTTTAGTCATTACATTTTAGTCATTACCTCCAGTCAACATGTTTTCTCTCTTTAAACTAATAAACATTTCTCATTTAAAATTGGTATGCATTTTTTACTAAGTGTTTAAATCTGCAGAGCAACATTTCACTGTCAACACATTTAATTGTATAATATCTAGATTCAATACCTTAGTTGGGAGCCTAGACTGTTCCACAAGAAAAACTCCTAACTTGTCCTAACAACAAAACTACATAACATATTATAGTAAGACAACGCATTTTGTAAAAGGCATTTGTCTTGTGATATTTTTCCTGCAATAGCTTTACAGACGTCCTGGCAAATTTTGTTACTTTGGAACAGAGGAATGCCACAAACAACACACTGAACCATTTTCAACACATAGTAGGAGCTGGTATTTTTATAAAGTAAAATCCAAGCATAGAAACCACTCTTCTTAGAGTTACCAACAACCTTTTAATGGCTTCTGCTGATTGGTTCTGTCAGTTGTTCTTCTGGATCTCAATGATTCCTCTTACATTGACGATCACAGCATTTTGCAGTTTGAAGGACTGAGTGGGTATTTCAGGGATGCCTTTACAATGGTTCTTCCCATTCTTGTTTAACAGGAAGTTCTGTGTCTCTATTAATAACCTCATGTCATATTTTCACACCTATCAATTGCGGTGTCCCTTTTGGTGTCAGTTTTGGGACCCATTCTAATTTCCCTGTTCATGCTCCCCCTAGGAATATTAAAAGGCACTTGAGGAGTTGTCATGATGTGTTGAATCTGGTGACCCATATGGATAAGGTTGGTAGTGTTTTTCTGGGCTAAAGACTACATTTCCCATGAGCATCGTCACCCACTGCAATCAATTTATGTCTCTTGCCAAAGTGTGCATTTGTTGTGGAAGCAAATTAATAAAAACAGATCTTCTTTTCAATACCACCTTCCTTTTTTTGAGATGACCTGTTACAGGAGTGATGAAGTAATGTACTGATTTGTACTTTTGTACCACTCCTTACTACCAAGCTCTACCAGACACTTTTATTTTTGCTGTTTTGTCCTCATAAGCGCTTTGTAATGAGAGTTTGTAAAAGAATCCACCCCCTAATGTTTTCCACTTGTTGTTCAACATTATACCTGACTGTCTCACCACATGGGAGCTGACAAAACCCTGATTTAGATGTCATAACCAGCTGTGTTCACTATGCTTTGGTGCTAAAGCAGCATTGGCATATCAAAGCGGTCAAGCGTGGCATTAGTTTCCCAAATTCCCCTGAATTTGTCGGGTTTTAAAGGATTACAAGGAAGTACACAGCTCAATGTTGCTCTAAAAAAAGAAATCCAGATTTTGAATTTGTAATGATACAGCCCCCTCTTTAAATCTGTGGCTGCAATTTAATGTCTTGTAATCTTCTCAGGTTATGTATCACTGGTAAGACCCAGACTCCCAAATACTGTCAAGCAGTGCCCTAAAAGTAAAGCATGAGATTCTCAGAGAAACCTCGCCGTAAAGAGGAAAGCAAAATCAGTGTTTGTAATGAGTCTCCTGCTATCTGTCTAGACAAAATGCTATCAAAGATTAATAAAAAAACTCATAGGGTAAGCTGTGATTTTTGGCCGAAAAGGATAAGCCATCAATTCATGACTCATCTGCATGACACTCTCATTTCTTTTATTGTGAGACGAGATTATTTCCATAATAGCACAAGTTAGGAGGAAATGATGGTATTTCCCTTCAGGCTTTTCAAATAAAGCCTTTCCCTGTGAAAATGTAAACACATGACTTAATGTACATTATCCTTCATAGCCAGGCTCATAAATAAACTCATGAAGGTTTACAGCTCCACAACGATCCATTAAAAGCTACCCCTCTCTCTCGAAGCTACTCCTCATTAATACTTGCTGAAAATTTTCATAGCGTTAGCATTTAAGCAGCAGTTAGCAATTAAGGTCAATGTAGGGACAGGCACAGTAAATTAGCTTGTGGCTCTGAGAGGTGTGATATGTTGCTTCAGTCCAATCAATGAATATTCTGTGTTGACGTTCCAGAAAACAAACAAACAATTCATCATATTGATCTGTTCCTCATTAACACATTAGCTTTGCCTGGTGCTACATTTTGTTTTTATGAAATATTGCACCTCTCAAACATGGTTCAAAATGTCTGTTGGCTCCGTATGAAGATGCTTCAATTATATTCTGGATATAGTCTTAGAATTATAGCTGTCAGCAGGAGCTTAGGTTACTTACTGCCATCTTGATTGCAGCCAAATACTGCTCTAGTATTCCTCCATTGATGGAGCTATTTGTTGTATGCTTGTAAAAGTAATGATTTTTTTAAGCAGGCACTAAACTGAGGACGTATCAACTGTTAGGGACAAACAATAAAAAACACTGCAGTGGAAATTAATGGCAGACTGTCATTGTTGTAATAAAACTCAAAGGAATTCACTCTTTACTGATTTTTTTAATGTCATGTTATGATCTTATGAGGTTGTTTCTCATTTTCAGTCATGCAAAAGCCAACTAAGTTGTTGCAGCAACAGCTAATTGTAGAATAATGAGCTCAGAATATCTGTGAATATTGTTTGACAAAACTTGATTAAATACATAAGTGAATGTGCATAAAGTTTGTATTTCATGTTTCTGCAAACATCACATCCATTCCTTAACACGTTAAAACGGTCCTTTTAATGAACTGATTGAGTTCATAATATAAAAGATCATTTAAAAGGATGTAAACATTTAAGACCATTAATTCACAATATTTTAAAATCATACTTGTACTGTTTAAGTGTATTTGTGTAGATTTTAAAGATACAATTTAGTTGAAATCGAGGTGAATTCAGTTTGGTACATCCAAGACCTGATTTCACCCACATTTTAGCCAGCTAACTTATGGTCATGACATCAACATATTTCTAAATGTGATTAATCACTTAAAGCTGGGGTTGGTAGTCCCGGAAAACTAGCATGAATTTGAATGTAGCATTTCCTCAGGACTCCAGCTAACCCCTCCCCTCCTCCCTCTGAGCTCCTCCAAAACGACCCCCCCACCCCCACACTCACATGCACGAGCGCCGCTGACTTGCGACCATATGATCGTGACTGATTCAAAACCGGTCCTCACCAAAAAATTATCGTAGTGAAAGTTAAAAACACAAACAAATATGGCTGCTGTTAGTACTCACAACTGTCATGCTAGCATTATCTAGTTGTACTGGTGACACGATATCAGGAGAAAAGCTATAATAATATAACACTGTAACAGCTCTACTGTTTGTTAAACGTGTTCAGTGTAGATGCTCTTGATTCCTACAGTGTCAACAGTCAGTGAAGGCATCAGGAGACTGAGGTGTAGAGAGTGCGAGCGGGAGAGAGGAGAGACAAGAGAAGTTTTTCATCATTCAAACATTGATTGTTGCTTTGTTGGTTGGCGTGATCACGGCCGACAGTGACCGGTTATTAAAACTAAACGTGTTCACGAATCGGCTCGTCATCACTACAGCGTCTGGACGGATGCTACAGTACATATACTGTTCTGTAGGACTTACTATATGTCATTCATTCTTCTGCTTGTCAGAGCCCCCGTGGTGAGAGCTTTTTAGACTCTGATCCGGACTACAGTCCTGAGCAAAGCACCTCATCGGGTCGGAGGGGACAGGCCCGAGGTCGAGCGAGAGGGGCAGTCAGTTGAGTCAGGGGAAGCAGAGGCAGGAGACGGGGACGAGGAGTGAACGCCGGGGAAATGTACGCGCAGGAGGCGGGCAGAACGGCAGGATGGGATTTGAATGGTTTAAAATTTTGGCACCCAAAAAACGGTGATTTGTTGGTGTTTTCCCAGGTTTACTCCGGCTGTAGATAGCAGCTTTTTTTGGTTCTTTTTTAAGAACACATTATGTATTGATTGCCATCAGGACATAAAGATCATTTTAACCAGTATAACAAAAAGTGGATCTAAATCTGATTACCAACCCCAGCTTTAATTTCAATACTTAATATTGATTATCCCATTTTTAATTGCATGTTTAAAATTCCTTTTATTATTAATTTTAGAACAGTTTTAAGTCTATATTAACAATATCAAGCAATTATATATTTCTTGGTTTGGGAATTAAATACTATGAAATATCCTTAACGGACTTGACTTCCAAATTTATTATCACATAGATACTGAAGTGCTTCATCAGCGTGGTCTGAAACCATGACTTGGAGTTAAGCTTGAAAGTTCTCATTCTATGAGATACAGTGTTAAATATATCGGCACTGTTGGGCAAAATCCTGTATCTCCATATCAAATCATTTAACAGTGACGATATATTGCAATATATTCTGCAGGAGTACATGTTTGAAATGTTCAGCACATTTAATGAAGAGAGTGCAAACAAACAACATCAACCCATTACCGCCTTTGACTTTGGGTGTTGTTAAAGATTGGGGAATGTGAAGTTAACAAGAAAACAAAATGGATGAATCTGAAATATCATTGTTACTAAAGCCCAAGATCCACAGGATGCGTCGCGTTACGTTACGGCTTAGCCGCGCACGTCGCAGCAAATAGGTTCCCATTCAAGTCAATGCTCTAGAGTCCACAGGGCGCGCTGCGGCGCGTCTCAGCTCCGTCTCTGGGAGCTACAGGGGAGCTGCTTTCAACATTCAAGAAGAAGAAAGTGGACTGCACATGCTCAGGTACTTAGACGGCATGGCAAAAAAAATATGAAGGTGGAAAGACTCAATGCCGATAAAGTTAATAAATGTGTTGCAAAATAAGAGCTTGAATAGGTCTCAGTGGCTGGCTTTAATTAATTTTAAAATGTTCAGTGGGTAATTTGAAAGCAACAACCTTTAAACCTCACATCTGCTGATTTTTCACAACCATACAACACATCTATACATGAACCTGTTTTTATATCCTTTATTTCTATTCAAGTAATTTTTTCCTCCAGTAAACAGATGGCCCTGGTATAAACCTTTCTTAATGTCACCATGGTAACCACATAGCAAAGGTGCAAACTTATCCCTCCGCCTGGTCTTGGTGGATATGAGGTTTGTGCAGGTTTATATACACAGGATATGGACATATATTGCTTCGTCTTCTTTCTTCTTCTTCTTTTTTTTTTTTTTTAAATATGGCCACAATTGTCTGCAGACATGTCAGCGACTGTGTGTTCACACGCCTTTTATCATGGCTGCCAAGCACATTTTTCATTTTGCCATGCCATTTAATTTCTGCCAGATGATGTGATAAGAGTTTAAAAGTGCTTTTGACAACCCCATGATGGATGAGAGGAGTAAATAAGCCCTGTGGCACACTTCCGGAATGGAAGTCTGGAGTGACTTGCAAAGAAAAATGCAGAAAACAGCATTGTTGCAAAGAAGATCAGTGATTTAATCACCAACTTCTGACCTCAAGAGTCACTCGATTAAACCAGCTCAACTCAGGCGAACTGCATGAAGACAGAGTTTAAATTAAAAGCAGCATTCAAGATGTTCTTTATTTTACAGCTCTGTTTCATATTCAATCAAGTGAGCAGATCTCCCACAAATATTCACGCCTTTTACTGTCATCACAGTAACAGAAAAATCAATGCATTCACATCTATTAGTGTCACTGCTGCAGCGGATTATTTACTTACACCAATTAGCAGACTGAGAGGGAAATGGAAGAGGCCCATCAAACAAAAGCACACGTCCAACCAAGTGTGGCTCAGTCAAAGATGATTTTTAGCTACAGGCTCGGACGTCAGAATAAAACATCAAAGAAAAGTAGTTTGTGACAAGTACAAACACCGCTGTAGACAAATCTTAAGAGTGTACGTGCAGTTTTCCAGAGCACTCCTGCTACTGTACCGCCCTCCTGCTGAGTCAAAACGTAATCTTTAAGATATGCACCGTTTTCCTGCGATCATACCCTCTCAAAGGGCCATATTGTTTTGCTTGAATAGCCCACGTCTTTGTGTCTCTATCGCTATGTGAACAATCCATTACTTGGTCAAATGCGCTGTTTTGGAAGAGAAGACAAACATCTATTTTTAATGATATTGTTTGTTTCCAGCTCTCTCTATCGTTCCTTCTCTGGAGTGCTATCCCTGCTGGTGTGTTGTACGTATGGCATCATATAATCCACATGCAAGTTGTTGTTTTTTGTATGAAAATCTGTCTTTTAATGTGGCTGAGTGATTAACCTGTGAAGCTCCAGGCAGAGGGAGATGATTGTCTTACTGAACTGACAAACGGCATCAATTATTCAGTATCTGCTGTGTTGACTGCTACAGGCTGGAGATCACTGTTGCATTCTTTGTTTAGTTGTAGCTTTTACTGCACATAAACTCAGTGCTGCACAAAGAACATCAGATATCTAAGAAAATAGCCTCTGGAGCATCTGGGATCCCAAAAGTATCTTTTTTTGAAGAACCAATACAAAGACAAAGCCTTTTTAATTATTCAGGACTATATAACCATATCATTTGCAACCATAATGATTTGATTTAGATACTCAGTGAGTCGGAGCTTAGAAAATAAAGGCACACAGACAGTGTGTGTACATTAGTGCATTTCAGCAGAACTGTCAAATGACTTCTAGCACCAGCCAAACCAATAAGAACACTCAATTTGAATATTGACATCCCACTGTGTAAACAATCTACACACTTAGCCTTTGTTAAGTCCGTTTTAATCTCAAAAAGGCAGCAACTCCTCAGTCTAAATGATCCAGCTAGCTTAGCTCCCTAATCACCTTATTTTCTCAATATAAAGATGGACAATGCACCTATTTCCCCTCTTAATGTACAAAAATGAAGCCAAATACCCTTGAGACACTGACATATTGCATGCCGTGGGTAAAGACGTTTGTGACTAGAGTATGCGGTTGTAGAGCAGCAGTATTGATAACCCGCCTCTATCAGCTATCCTAAACCATACTTGACTTAGCATCAAACAGTAAAGATCCGTTGAGTCGGCACAGTCCACACCAGAACAAAGCCCCCACAATCCATTTGAGGCAGACACCCACGGTTGTGGAAATTTCAATGACCTGTGTGTTATTGTTACGTCTCTCTTGCTGTTCCTCTTTTGTTCTGCTAATCTGGTAAACAGAGCACAGCAGGAGTCACATTTTGTCAACAACGCTGTTAATCAAGACTCTTTTATATAGCATTAAATAGCAAATTAAGCCAAGGACTGACAAAACACCAATTGTTTTTCAATGTGGTTGTTGTTAAACAGAACTTTGATAGTTAATCGGGATTCATCTCATTGCATGTTTGCGACATCCATGTGCGGTCAGTCTGATTAGCTGCCCCTGTATGCTTAGCTCATAGGTGTTAGCTGAAACAGGAAGTACCTTGGTGATACTTAAATTCTGTTTGTATCACCAGTGCATATCAGTTTTTAAAAAAAAAGTCCTAGATGACAGTTGATGATTTAAAACAAAAAAGTGCCATTGAAAAGTTTGGTAGTATCATTATTTTCCATAATGGCAGCAGCAGGCAGCAGGAAGACACTGAGGCAGCTGAACTACAGTGCACCAAAAAGGACAAAATTGCACACTATGTTAAAGTTAATATGACATTTATTTCATCGGGATGAATATTTGAAGGCTGACAGACCTCATTAAAACTACATGTCTGCGAAAAATAAACACTCAGACATAAATCAGCACGAGAAGAACAAAGTCTAGAGACAGAAATATGTTTGGATATATAGTTGTGCTGTATTTTTATTACATAGTTTGATCCATGAATAAACTGTTGGATAAGAGCCAGTCAGAAGGGGAATTCATTGTTTTGGCTTCACTTTTCAGGAACTACCATGTCGCCCATTGTTTATACTGTATATATGGAGAATAGATAACCTAATTTTTCTGTACCTCTAGCTCTTACTTTTTTCCTTTAAGTGCTCACTATATGCCAGATTTTAGCTTTAATATAACCAAGCATTAGAATAAGTTAAGATTCTCTGCAGACAGAATATTAATGTCAGAGAAGTATAAATATGAGATAACTTCTACGCCATTCATTATTTCAGGAGTGTGCAGAACAAGAACTGAGGGTACATGTTAAATTGGTCTTGCTAGTTAGAACAAATTGTACAAATTTAATTCACTGTGGCTGTGTCTATATTGGCAGTGTTAGCAGTTGATTTTAAACCTGAACAAAGGTTAATCAAGCACAGGGCTGTATGGTTTGCATGACAGTCCCTGATATTAAGATTCATTACACATTGTTTGCTGTAAATGAGTCAATCAACCTCTGTTATAAATTTGATTGATTGTGCATTCATTGATATATGTTTTTTTTTTTAAGATCTTAGTGCCCCTTACCTGTTATTTTTCTCAGCTGGAAAACAAGAGAGACAAATACCTAGGACCAGTGGTCTGTTTTAATGGCCAGGAAAGGGCACGCTTGGTATTTCTTTATTTTTCTACCTTATAAAGGCCATGTGTTGCGCAAAATGAAGGGCACCAACAAGCAAGCGAGATAAAAAAGTGACCGAGAGGTCACGGGAAGTGCTCCCTCTGTGATATGTACATGTTATGACCATAGGAAGCACTGTAGTGAAAAGACTTGACAATCGTTGAGGCTGGAAAGGTCAGAGGCTTTGATTTGAGCTAACTGATGTCGTGTGCCAGGTCTGCAGAGTTCCTCAAACTCACAGCTCTGACTGTACGGCTGATTAATTGCAACAAAATGGAAGTGACCTGATAACCTAATGTCTCTAGTATCACTCTCTGGCATATTTATCTTTAATTGGCTGGAATGAAGTTCGGGCCTTGATCCATGATGTATTTAAGGTGACATTTAACTCCTTTGACTGACATTTTTCTTCACAAGATTTTATGAACTGGTCCTATCAGAACATCTATCAAAACACTTCTGCCTATGCAGGTAATAGCCTCCCCACCTCCTTTGTGCAATCCATGAAATAGCTCTACTGTGAAGAACTGACAGCTGTTAAGACAAGATATATTCTAATGTGAACGTACAACAAGTAGTTCATGCAAGTGCAGGGGAGAATGAAAACACAGGATAACCTTTAACAAAATAAAGACAGATTTATTTCCTCTGTGGCCTGCGGATATACCAAAGAGGTGGAACGTCAATCTGCTGCAAAAACATGGCTGCAAGACAGGAGCATAAGCATTTGTCCTCCTTTCTTACCATCATCTTCTTACCAGGCCTTGACAGATTTAAAAATACCCTTGGATTTGTAATTGTAATGCAGAACAGGAAGGCTATTTCATCTCTTTATGTGGAGAGAGCTATTCCCTATAGAAATCCTCAGTACGTTGATCAGTCTCTGCTGGCTCTTATTCTAATGACTATGAGTCTCTGTGACATGTTCAGTCAATCTGCTGAAATAACAAGGTAAGAAAGTAATGTGCACAACTCTTATCTTTGGCAGAGCAAGCTACAGCTGTGGCGCTAATGAGAGAATACATAAAACTCTTAGACTCGGTGAGAGGCAGCTGGTTGATTAGTACAACAGCAGTGACCTTGGTCTGGTGGCTGCTTTAAGTGGACAAAAGATGCATGTTCAACAACAGGCAAAGGCCACAGCCATTAGTTTGAGAGTGAAATATTGTCACTAGTTATTTTGTCAGCTCACAAAAACAATCTAATATCTCAGACAAGTTTGACATTTGGAGGGAAAACTTTGTATTGCCTTCTTGACAAATTTCAGTTGAGATTGATTGATTGAGTTATGTTTTTATTTTAAACATGTAAATGAAAACAAGGATAAAAAGTCAACAAGTTCCACCATTAAAACACTGAAACATTTCAGATCTATCTGTAAGCGTAGCTTAGCATAAGGTGCGGAAATGCTAAACAAAGCTGGCCTGGTATAGTTGATACAAGATACCCAGACACACTGGTGAAATTTCTCTTCCTAACAAATAAAGTGTTATATTTTTTTATTTTTCAGAATAATGGAAGCTTAAGCTTGGCTTAGCTTAACTTACCTTAGCATAAAGTCTGGAAAAATGGATAAGCCATACAAGCTTTCATACCAAAGTTAACCAAAGCTACTTAAAACTTCCCTTTTAAGTGGACTTATTAACAAATTAAACATGTTTCTGTGATAATAAAGACAAAACAGAAGCATTTGGTTAGCTTAGCTTAGCTATAAGTTAAATCGGTTTAAATACAGGCACATTTCCGTAGCCTAGCTTAGCTTAAAGGTTTTAAGTGCTCTTGAAGAGCTAACCTGGCTTTTTCCAAAGGATACAAAAGCCACCCAGCACAACTTTTTGAAACTTTCTTAAAGTAAGATGGGTTTAATATGTACAAACAGACGTGTCAACATTGAAGGTGTGGGGTTTGGGTGCAAAAATGACACTTCTTGTTGTTTCAACACTTTAAGTTGGTAGGTGTTCATTGCAGCTCATGTGACTCCATGTTCATCTGTGTTATTCATTCTAACATAGAAGCAAAAAATGTCCAATGATTTAATCCGACACTGTTCAGTTCCCCCTAAAAACAAGAGCACTCTATGACATCATATTACTTATTTTGGAATTGACATAAGCCATGTCAATGTGGCTAAATGTTTACAATTTCCTGTTTGATCTCAGAGGAGATGACACAACTAAATGATTTGGACACAGATAATGAAAGCAGAGCAATGCCACAGATTTAAGTGTCAGCACAGCTGTTAATTATTGAAAGCATTGTCCCTGGGGGGATATTGAAGAAGACTAGTGTTCAGCATATTTAGGACAGCTTATGTTAATTGAAACAAAACAGTGACAGTTAGCTTGGTGCTACTCCCTTGCCAAGAATGGAGATTGTCTTGGCAGATGATGTATTACATTTAAATCAAATTTAGAGGTCACTAAAACAACTTCATTCATGTTGTCCCAGCATAAACTTGGCTGGCTTGGTTACAATAAAGAAGTGCTTTTATTGTATTTACAATCAAGTCCAATGCCAGATTATAAAAAGAAAAAGTTTAATTTAAAAAATGTTCTGTCAGCTGGGAGTCAGGGTGCTCTGCTGTGAGAGCTTATAGTGTGTCTTTTGTGTTATTGCTATAGTTGAATACTGCCAAAAGGAACAACAATGATGTGTCCTAACAGGTATTCAGAACAAAATCAGAACTCCTTCTATTACTAACAGTACCGTTGGCATTCGGGACCTAAACACAGCTCATTCCAGCTGAGACAGAGTGTCAGTGTCACAGGCAGATTGGGCGCAGAGGAATATGTATTCAGCCCGCAGCCATGTGCTTCTCTGTCACGGTCAGGCCAGATGACAGCCAGACGGGACACTCTGTCATTCAGCTCACAGCGGAGGTGGAGGATTGTCTGGGGCCAAGAAACACGCTCTTATAATACAGCAATAAGGAGTGTCATATCATCAAAACACCACAAAACAATCGCTCTGCAAATGAAAGTTACCTTGAACAGAACTTTAAAGATGTAATGGTGGAGGAAAGGGGGTAGTTTGATTTGCATAATTGGTGGAAGTTATTTGGGTGGAGGCAGCGACCTCTGATTCATTGTTTCTAAAACTCGTCCCCAAAATAGTTTATGTCCAATCATGGTTTAGCAAATATAGGGAGGGCAACCCTGTGGTGCTTTACATTTTTATGATATCAGAAAAACAGAACTGAGGAAGAACTGACAGAGTTCGCATTAGCTTAAACTTGCAAAAACGTCAGGCTAGCTAGCACAAGCAGATCTGTTAGCCCATAGCAGCCAATTTTGATGACAATGTCAGCTTTGTTTACTTCTATGTGAAAAATTTGGAAGCACTGGTCCAAATATGACTGTGATTGTCCAGTTAAATCTGCAACTGTTCAATCTGCATATGCTAAGAATAAAGCATGATACGCATTTAAATAAAAGGGCTGCATGGCTTTGCAGGCTTTGCAAAGCCATGCTTTGAGGCCATGCTTTGAGGCTGTTTGCTTTCTGTGGTTTGCAACCACAGAAAGCAAACAGCCTCAATTATCAGGAGATACATTTAAATGATGAGTAGTGAACAGGTGTTTCTGCAGATTAGAATCCTGACAGGGTGAGCAGGACCCCAACACTGATTTGAAAATGCTTTATTTATACAGCTAAAAAAAATGAAGTTGCCCTTTATTTTCCAAGGCTGGTACACTTCCATGGCAACAGTATTAACATATCAGCCCACGTGCAATTAACATCTGACTTAACATTTAATTCCCCTCACAGTGAAAACATAAGCCTGCTCACCTGTAATAAATCACACTAAACTTGACATTTACATTCACAGCAAAAATTAAACAGCATTTTTTTCATTTGCATTTGTAACTGATGCATGAAAAGACTGCAATACCTAATTTAAGGTCTTTAAATCAGTTCACTATTTTTTTCCCCTCAACCAGTCCGACAACACAAAGCCAATTTTGCCCTCTTTTATTTGTGTTTGCTGCAGTTCGGTCCTCTGTTATTTGATCGATGTCTCTTTCACCGAGCTCTCCATGTCTTTTAACCTCTCTTGCTGCTTCTGCGCTCTTTTCCTCCTCCTCTTATTCTTTTTTTGCTGGTGACTGGTCCGCAATTATCCACAAGAGTAATATTACCACCACGTTTTTGCCACAGTGTCAACAGGAAGGGGGGAATATGCCAAATTCCTTTCTGTGAATTGATTTGATGTACATGATCAGGCTGTTTGCTTTGTTGTTGAGCAGTGATCACAGTTGTTGTGAGGTTTTGACCAAAAAGAATCAAATGTATATATAGAATCTTTCTTTTTGGTATTAAACTATAGTTTAACACACTGCATGCAGGAAGTTGCAATGAGACAAAATTTTGATTACTGCAAAATTGTCATGAGTTACTTTAGTTTAGTTTGTTTTCTTTGTATTGTAATCTGTCATTCACTTCTTCTTTTATTTTGTAGATTTACTTGTGTTTTATTTCTTGTAATCTCCCTTTTTGTATTTGTAATGAGTTGTTTGTCTTTTATTTTGTAGTTCTTGATCACTGTGTGTCTGCTGTAGTTTTAATTCCTGTCCTTGTGTGTTTCCCTCCACTACCCTCGTTAGTTTCACCTGTGTCTACACCTGTTGCTCGTTACCTCGTGTGTTGAGGGTGCTTCTCAAAGCTCTAAACTGCAGTCTCCTCACTCCTCGCTCCTCTGCCGAACCGGAAGTACTTACTGACGCGCCATTTTAACTTGTGTCCCAAAGCTCTTAACGTTGCTGGAGGAGTGAGGAGCGAGGAGCAAGGAGACTGATCCGAGGAGGGATAATCGAGGAAACACGAGAGCAGACTTTGCAGAAGTCTTTTCTCTGACAGACACGCCCCCTTATCGGATATCACTCACTGATTGGATGCTGCAGTGGCTCGGACTTAACCGAAACTTAACATCAGCTGAGTTTAATAACAGAGAAAGACGGACCTAAAAACGGTCTCTAAGGGTGTCCTGAAACAGATCAGAAACATACGTCGGTTTCTAAACAGCCTGTATGTGAGGAGCTGAGATTAAAAAGTGTTTGATGTGAGTTTTAAAAACAAAATACTGATTGCAAAATCAGAAATTCAATATAACAGAGGATGGATTATGTTATATCTGATTGTTTTTGTCAGATTCACTGTCTAACGAAATAGAGTAATAGAGTCTAACATCATTGATAGAATATATATCAATGATCAGTTATTCCTCCTGTTAGTTTCCCCATTTGTTCTCATTTTCTTCATGAAGAGAAGTCTGACAGTAGTTTGTCTGTTAGTAAAAACACTTGTTATATTTCCTATCAGGTTAATACAGTTTCATACGAGGCTGATCATTAATGAGCACGAGGTTTGAAAAGAGTTGGATGGTTTATATTTTCCCTTGAAATAATAAATTAATTTAATAATGAGGCATTTTACTGGTGAATCGATCCGTGATGCTTTAGGACAGAATAAACAGAGAGCAGATTCTCTTCATGTGCAGGTGTGTGTTAAACAGGTAAACACAGAGACAGAGCTCTGTTACTGTTTATATTTATCAGAGTTATTACAGTGAACATGTGTGCAGACACAAACAGCTGTTAAAGCCGTCATGTGACGCTCTGGAGGAGAGGATGTCTCATTTCTCTAAATACAAATATCCTCTCTCCTCTCGTTTCATTTTCTCGCATCTCTGGTGGGCGGGACTAAGACGCGAGGAAAAGACGCGAGGATGGACGTTTAGAGCTTTGAGAAGCACCCTTAGTCTCTTTTTTTCTCCCTTGTGTTGTTGGATCTTGTGTCTTTATCTGCAGCTTCCTCATGTTTTTCCTCGTGCGCCCTATGGCTTTTGTTCGTTTGGACCATTTTGGATTTTGCTTATGGACATTTTTTTTAATCAGTTTTAGTTTATCTTTTGCCTTTTTGTTCTTTTGTTTGACAAACCTAGACAATTCTGCACATGGGTCCTCCTATGTTTTTTTATGTTATGTGACGAAAAATGAAGCTGATTGGTTCTTAATTATATCCTCTAAATGTTTTTTTTATATGTATATTCTTACAAATGCACCACATATAGAATTGCTGCATACTATTTGACCCTTTTTACTGCTCCTTTAGACTAAACTCAACATCTGCTCTGAGAATAACAAGGAAATATCATGGGCACGCTATATTTCTAAATACTTATCTAACCAGCATGCTAAGTGTCTCATTTGATTACTGGCATGACATCAAAAAATACAGTTTAGGATTACAAAATTAACCTTTTGAGGTATACAAACACACTTGTTCGACATTTTAATTACATGCAGCATTCAGTGTGTGTGCTATAAACCCAGCAGCTCAAAAAGTTCCTGGGTTTGTCAGCGACTTGGGTTTGGCCTCAAGTAGCACTTTTGATATTTAAAAGGATTCTGCCTGCGTTTCAGAGAAAACGAACCCAATTTCATTCGAGCAAGCTGCCTCTCTTAGTAAATAAAGTAAAGAGAACATTTTTAAGCGTGGGAGCACTTAAAGAACATAAATAATTACAGGCTTTGTCAGGAATGTCTGACAATGTGGTCATGAGATGGGGTTTGCTTGTCACAAGCTGCACATTAAGTCGTTTGGAAAGAGACTTGCACCATATCTTTATCCATCATATAAGTCTCTTTTTCAGACTGAATCAGTGAGTCCTAAAAATGTCTAAAGCGTCAGTATGGATAATTTAATTCCCTTGTTTTTTAGGTTATAGACGAGGCCAGTGTGAGTAACAAAATGTAGAAAAGAAGTGTGCTTGTTTGCAGACATGCCGTTATCATGATGGGAGCGCACATTTTTTGCTCAAACGCTCAAACGAATACAAACAGAGGAAAAGCTAAATTCATATGAGGCTTATCTTAACTCCCTCTGACAGGCCTGAGGCTGGTCACTTCAAGGCTTTTTGTTTGAGGCGTCAACATCCTCAGCTGAGAGAAATAATGAACATCCAGAAGGAGAATAAAGCATCATTTAATAGCCTTCTGTCTTGCTGAGGTAAAAGTCAATGTGGAGGCTATTTATAATGAGGCAATCATCAGGTGGACCTCGTGATAATATTGTTTCTCATAATGTGCCCTGAAATTCTCCCCTGGCTCACAAATCCTCCCCCCAAACGAGCTGCAGTACTCTTACCGAGCTCGTTACAAAAAGGGGGAAAAAAAACAAACATGCAACACACTCAACACACTGCATGCCTCTGCTGTGTGTGTGTGTGTGTGTGTGTGTGTGTGTGTGTGTGTGTGTGTGTGTGTGTGTGTGTGTGTGTGTGTGTGTGTGTGTGTGTGTGTGTGAGTGTGTGAGAGAGTGTGAGAGTCTGTGAATACCAACATGAATCATGCAAATTGCCGAAGGTTGTGCTCACGACATTCAGCTCGGCCTGTAAAGATTAGTGGTGCCTGTTGACTTGACAACGTACATTTTAAATGTGATCACGTGATCGACTAAGCAGAGGATTAATTGAGGAGAAAATTCTTTCTGACAGGCTTTTAACTGCTTCGCTCCGATATAAAAACTGTCCATTAAAAGCATTAATAACTCTATACCCCCCGTTTGAGTTCATCTGAGATTATCCCTGTTGAAAAACACTCTTAGTTTTATAATTTCTTCGAGACACAAGTGGTGGCGGAGGCCAACTGTTTGAAATTTCCTGTTTCAAGCGTGAAGCATTAATCCTTGTTGTGTGAAAGATGACTGCAGTGTGTAATGATATTAATTACAACAACATCTGCTCAGAGAAACTGCACGAACTGACAAAAAATGAACGCTCTGTGAATCCAATTCTTCTAAAATGAAACAAATACACCGAATTATGTTCTGCAGTAGTAATAGTGTGAAGAACACTGAGGAGTATGATTCAAAACACTGTCTGGTGCTCTTTTTATTCCACGATTCAAGACTCAAACTCTGTGGACACTTGCACATTTCATCCAAAACTTTCCTTACCTAAACTGCAAGTGTTAATCTGTCGCAATAACAGCTTCTGGGAAGGATTTTCACAAGATTTCTGGGATTAAGCTGCAGGGATTTTGTCCCAATCAGCCACAAGAGTTTGATGTTGGTCTCTGATGTTGGGTGATAAGGTCAGGCTTCCAGTTGTCCAGTTCTGGCCATCCAAAAGGCATTGGATAGGGCTGAGATGAAGGTTCTGTGCTCACCAGTCAACTGGATCTGATTTTCTGGATTGTAGAACAATGATTTGGAACAATAATTTGCTGCCTGCTTTAGTCCAAAAAGTTAATGTCCTTAGAAAACTTCTCATAGACCAGCACTCAGAATGAAATGTTACATTTTGACATCCAAAACTAGCGCCATTACTCTCTCTTAGACAAACAAATGTTGGTACCTCATGTTTGTTCCATCCATGTTCTTGGGCCAATCCTACCATAACAGCTTTTCTCATTATACTCTGTTTCATTGTTCTTTATTCATTTCTGTTAAAAACACTTTCTGATGTTTTAAGGATCTATTTTCTTGAATGCACATTTTACCATTAACATCTCTAAAACCTGAGAGGAGCTCAGTATACATAAAAAGGAAAACCGTATGGTCCAAGTAGCACCACTCAAAAGAACATAAACAACAGTCCTCCTGTCAACAGATTCCTCAGGAAAAAAAAGGTGTTACACCCCACGCTTAGATCATTTTCAACCTGCTGAAGATAATTATACATCACATGCAAAAAAACAGACTGTTATCCATTTACACATTTGTGGTGTTTGCTGGATCTTACTGGGGAGGTTGTTTCATTTTCTCCCTCATATTCATTGCTGAGACAGATCCTTATTGTTGCATAAAACATGCAGTCCTGTTGTGTTGTGCTTCTAAAAGAAGTGGACATGGTTTAGAAAGTAAAAGCCAATGTAGCAGTCCTGTTGGAAGCAGATGAGAAAAACAAGCAATGTTCAGAGTCAGTTTATGACCTCAGGAAACATTTTCCTTTTATTTTTCAGCGTCCTTGCTAGTTTTAAGTCCTTAAAAATACAGCCAAAGACGCCAAAGAATGGTTAACTTTAGGGTGTCCAATCTGTAATCAACAAGTCACAATCAAGAAGTCCTGTAAGAGCACACAAAACCTTTGGAGCTCCTACTAGTGACTGGCTGAAGTGTATAGAGTAGGTCTTCTTTGTAACCATTTGTTTTTTAAAGGTCATATACGAATAAAGTTATTATTATATAATTATATGGGGTGGGCTTCGACGGCTAGGCAACCAGCGCCCAATCCCTCTCCATTCTAACAGATAGGACTTGAGTCTTACTGGGAAATCAAAACTGACGTCACTAGAGTTGAAGTTTTCTCTTCTATAGTTTAGATGCCATCATGCTGGTTTATTTAAAAGCTTATTTTTTGGGGGGAGAAGTTACATTTTGATTGGATGTTAAAAAGCAAGGGTGTGACATCATGGTTGACAGCTCTGTTTGACAAATGAGGCTCCTGCACTGTTCTTTACCGTGTTTGCAGAGTAGAGTTGGAACTGTGAGTGGAAGTGGTTAGCTATGGTGTAGCTAACACCAACATGGGAGTCATTGAGCTTCCATTACCAACCATGATCACCTCAAATCAGCACAATAATCTGCTCTGCTTTGGAATGGGCCAACCTGAGAGATCTGATATTTTAAATGTTTGCTTCTGTTAGTGGAAAAAGGTGTGACGTCGGCCCTACTACACCAGCAGCCAGATCACTTATGCGCATGTCTTGTCTCCACCAGTGCAATATGTCAGCATGCACTGAGGTGGAATTTTGGCTTCACTTCTCACAATGGGGAAGATGGAGGCACACCATCCATAGTTACATACAGTCAATGATTCAGTCAACCCTGTCGTCAGAACTTGGTCACTCTCTGCTCCAAAAAGAGAGATGGCCACACTCGAAATGCTGCCATCAAGACGCCAAAATGTCATGACAGCTGTATTGATTTCTCTTGAACTGTCTGTCGTTGGTAATGGGATCTAAACTGCCATTGCAAGATTGCCATTGCAAACCCAGCTGCCAACAGGTAGCTCTGATAGGCTCTTGTTCACTGCTTTTGTAAGCTCTCGACTCAAGTGTGAGCCTTTCAGAAGTCCTCCATTCAACCACTGCTTTCATGAGAATATATTGCTTGTATGTGCAAGAGTCATTAGGCAATTAATTTGTTGTATAACTTCATACACCCTGGTGTCCAATTGGGTTTATGAGGGCGGATTGATGGTGAAATTACTTTCTTCAAATGACCGGAGCATCAGGGGAGGGGTCCACACCCACTGCAGCGGAACATGGAGAGTTCAATGGCTGGTTGCTCGCTGGTGTACACACCAAAGACAGGTTTTTCTTCCCCTTTTTTTTCTTAGATGATAAATCAGTAAAGAGCCAGCAGTGGTTAATGATGGACAGCCACGCCGAACTCACTGCCTCGCTGAAGGAAGCCTGAACACTGGCAGAGATGAGTCGACTGTTTAAAGTCTATTTTCCCTGTTTTAAAGAATTAAAGTAAGAAAAGGCCTGGACTGGCTTTTGGAACTGAAAATGAGATTCCTTTTGATTTAAACGCGGGCACAAGTTTTGACTTATTCACTGGAAGAAAAAAAAGTTGTCTTTGTAATGTAGCTTCGGTGTAAGATTCTCTTGTGTTACAAGCAGTGAAAAAGCCGCAATGCAGTTTGCTCTGCCAAATCATCTGATCACAGTGCTTAATTGAATACTGATGTGAAATGCAGACAGCAAGAGATAGCAGAGCAGGTTTCACAAGTAATTAAAACACGGTACTCAGCCCATATGGATAATTTGCTTTAACTCGTTTATCCTCTGTGCTGCATGTGTACCTGCTTTAAGTGTTGCTTGTTGATAAGGGAATTTCGTGGTCAGCAATATGTTTGCATCCTAAAAAAATGTGCGCACACCTGCCAACTACGCAGCTCTATAGTCTAAAAGGTTTTAATCAGGTAGTCTTTCTGAAGCATGTTCAGAAAACAAAATCAGAGCTGCTCCCCCATTTTGGCTCCAGGAAATACCCAGATACAATCAATGTAGAGGAATTGCAGACAAATTCACTGTAAATAAACATTTTTTATGGATTAAAGACAAACGAGGTACAAGGACGACAGAAAGTAAGGTTCAGTCGACCATAGACGCTGCACATTGCTTTGCAAATATTAATCTATCAGTTAATAAGTCTGTGCCTGCGGATAATGTGGTGCACAGTGTGTCTCTTGGTGCATTATCCAGTCAGCAAGTTTTCTTTGGCAGAGAAAAGGGCCAAACAAACACCCAAGCTGTGGCACAGCTTTGGTGGGGATGGATGTCAAATTTTGCAGCCAAGATGAACCAGAGAAAAACGCCTGGGAATCATTAATTGTGCTTTTCAGAATTCAACCAGAAGTAAGATGCAGTTCAGGATAATGCTCATGTTGCATCCTGTGGCATTATTGACCATGTTGTGTTACAGTATACGTCACTACTGATGCAGGTGTAATTGATGCAGCTGCAGCTGTTTTCGAAGCATGAACCATATGTCAACCAGGAATGACTGGTTTCCATAGTGATACAGTCCCACAAACACAGTCTGACTCTTTTAGTTTTTAAAGGCTGTTAAATTTAATCCTGTCCCTCACTCTGACTGGCAGGTATGGTGAAAACTCATGCTGAAGGCCCCAATGTGTTAAGTCATTCCTGAGCCAACTGTGCCAGAAAATTGTCTTGTGTGGCACAAAGCACACGCTATCCCCCAGTCCACCATGTGTCAGCTATCAGCGCAGCTTTCACGCAAAACATCACAAGAAACCAAGTGTTTTTTTCTTGGTTGTTTTTAAGGTTTTATTTCTCTGACTCGCTGTCACAGAAGATGTGTTCTCATAATGCTCAGAGCAGTTTGTGGGAGCAATCAAGTGTGACTGTTTCGGCTAAGGAGTTAATGATTGGCTGTATTTTGAAATTCATTCCCTTTTTTCCCCCTGAACATGCCCTCTTCTCATAAATGGTTTTTGTATGCAGAATACCAAAACATCAGCAATCATAGTCACAGAAGCATGTTATTATGCATGTTAAAATCCTGTAACGCACATAAACATTTACATAATGGACGTTGTTTTCCATTTCAAACAAGCACAGAAAATGAACCCTGCATTAGGGGGTATTAGAAATGTCAAAATTATTGCAAGAACAGAGCCAAATGTATTCATGTTTGTTTCCATAGTTCAAGTAAATGAGAATTGAAATGGGCTATTTTCATCATCTATGCTTGTTGTCAAAGCAGTGAGGTGGCCAAGAAAAAAAAAAGGGCTTCTTTTCTTTCATATAGCACCTATTATAAAATGTATTACATGAAAGTGGTGAAGAAAACAGTCTCTTAAGGCAGAAATCTCTAGCAGAACCAAACTTAATGGTGAACAGCCGTGTAATGTTTAACATCCATTTCTTGAAAACAAAGAAACAAATAAATTAAAATGACAACTTAGCTAGGCTGTGCTGTAGTTGTTGCACTGTTGCCTTACAGCAAGAATGTTCTTGATTTGAATCCCTGTCTGGGAAAGAGCCTTTCTTTGTGGGGTTTGGATGTTTTACCTATGCATGCGTCAGTTCTCCTGCTCCTCCCATGGTCCAGAAACAAGTTTGTCAGGTGATGTTTGCTTCGTCCAGGATGTATCATGGCTCTCGCCCAATGACAGCTGAGATACCCCGACTGGGTATAGATAATGAATGGTTGGATGGAACTTCATTAGCTAAGGGTTATTATTGGCAAATATATACTGATGCCTCTATATGACATCAACAAACCAGACCATTAGCAACTTCTTTATACAATACTTAAAGCTAGGGTTGGCAGTCTTGGAAAACCAGCATGAATTTGAATGTAGCATTTCCTCAGGACTCCGTCTAACCCCTCCCCCCCTCCCCTCTGAGCTCCTCTGAAATGACGCCCCCCCCCCGGCTCACATGCATGAGCACCACTGACTTGCGACCATATGATGGTGACTGATTCAAAACCGGTCCTCACCAAAACATTATCATAGTGAAAGTTAAAAACACAAACAAACATGGCTGCTGTTAGTACTCACAACTGTCATTCTAGAATTATCCAGTTGTACTGGTGACACGAGATCAGGAGAAAAGTTATAACACATATAATACTGTAACAACCATGCTGTTTGTTAAACGTGTTCAGTGTAGATGCTCTTAATTCCTACAGTGTTGACAGTCAGTGAAGGCATCAGGAGAGGTGTAGAGTGTGTGAGCTGGAGAGCGGAGAGGCAAGCAGGAGAAGTTCTTCATTCATTCAAACATTGATTGTTGTTTTGTTGGTTGTCGTGATCACGGCCGACAGTGACCAGTTATTAAAACTCAACGTGTTCACGAATCGGCTCGTCATCCCTACAGCGTCCGGACGGACGCTACAGTACATCTACATTTTCTGTAGGACTTAGTAAATGTCATTCATTCTTCTGCTTGTCAGAGCCCCCGTGGTGAGAGCTTTTTAGACTCTGATCCGGACTACAGTCCTGAGCAAAGCACCTCATCGGGTCAGAGGGGACAGGCCCGAGGTGGAGCGAGAGGAGCAGGAAATAGAGTCAGGGGAAGCAGCGGCAGGAGACAGGGACTCAGAGTGCACGCCGGGGGAATGTACGCGCAGGAGGCGGGCAGAACGGCAGGACGGGATTTGAATGGTTTAAAATTTTGCACCCAAAAAATGGTGATTGGTTGGTGTTTTCCCAGGTTTACTCCGGCTGTAGATAGCAACTTTTTTTTGTTTTTTTTTAAGAACACATTATGTATTGATTGCCATCAGGACATAAAGATCATTTTAACCAGTATTACAAAAACTGCTTCGTCCACAGGGGGCGCCAAAAACTCAACAAAACTGAAAGTTCCTCACTGGAGCATTAAGTAAAACTTACTATTTTATTTTTACAATAATTCAATTACTTTCAGACTTGTCAGATTGTTCTGCAGTAGACTTATGGATTTGAAGTGATTTATGAAAAGATGTCTTATTTACGTTACTTTTATTTCATAGTGACCTCCAAGTTTTCTTCCTTTTACTCTAAGAATAGTTCAGAACATGTGAAGCCAACAATAGAAAAAAGAAGCCTTTAGAGATTACACTTTAATATTTGGTTTTATTCTATCTACAAACATTTGACACATTTCTTTTTAATCTCTCCCTCTGGCAGCTTGGATTATACATGTTATCTCAGAGACATTATCCCGCATTTGTGATCTGTGTGTTTATGGCACATTCACTTGCTGTGTCAAACTACCTCTGCTGGGGAGATTAAGGGTGTGTACAGGGCTTTACAGGAAGTGCTCAAACAAGCTGCTCAAAGGGCTGAGGGCTATACCCAGATCCATTCAAGTATTACATCCTCATATCTCCTCCCATCTTGAGTATTAAAAACCAGCGAGACGTTCAATGACTTGCGACAGCCATTTCACAGCTGAGGTGTTGTCTGTCCATCTTCTCGACAATAGAGAATATCTTTCTGTTTGTTCGGGCTGTAAGCAGCAGAAATAATGCGGAACAGCCACAATAAGCAAGTTAGAGGACCTAGACAGAGTTCACCCAGAGTTGTTGTTGGTGTGTATTTTTTTTTTATTTCCCTCTTAAGTATCTCCCTCTATCCCATTTTCTCAGCATTTCTTATCATGGCAGATGGCTTTCCACAAATGAGTCCGGCTCTGTTTGATGTTTCTACTTGTCTACCTGTTAAAGGTTTCCTTGACACTGTTGCAAAGTGCAGTCCAATTGGTGGACTACAGTTGTATAGCTTTAAAAAGAGTTCAGCTTGGTCCTGTGTATTGGTAAAGTGCCATGGGATTCAGTGTTGGGCAGCAATGGCAGTACAAAACAGCAGCATGAGTAGTTCCCACTAACTCCATTTCTCCTGATGTGTACCCAAAACTAAACCAAAGTAATAAGAGAGGAACAAACACACATTGGAGCATCAGTTTGACTTGACTGGAATCTCTCTTGGGTAGACTCAGGTCAATTAACAAACACTTGATGTACTGATACCCATGAATATCTCTGGCTATTTTCTGAGTTCAGGTATAAGATTGCATTCTCAAATGTTATAAGTGTTTGACTTTGAACTTCTGCTAACACTGTCGGGTACGGACAGCAAGCCTCAGGCATAACAAGCTTTGTTTAAGACATTATAACCAAGTAACAAGCTCTGAGCTGAGTTGAACTTCTGTTGATTCTATCAGGGATAGACGTGTAGCTATGAGTTTCTAAAAGTTAAAGACTGTTAACTGAATACTTCCTGCTCAGGTATGAATTTGTAGCTTTATGCTAACTTTACTTAGTGTTGTGAAGAAAGCAGTGTACATGAAAAAAATGGACAGCGTTGCACCGCCTTTTCCCGTGGTATGGTTTTGAAGCCAAAAAACCCCAGCTCGAATGTGCAGCCATTTTGCAGCCAGAATCTGCTCAGTAGAGAATTTCAGTGTTGGTCCCGAGATCCTATGGAGTTTCTCTCTACGGCAGCTGTCAATCAAAGTGAATCCGGAAGTAAAACCTGTTTTTTAACCTCTAATAACTAACGGAAAATACATTTTTCAGAAAATAGAGGCCTTGAACACAAACAGTCAAATAATAGCTACATATCACCAAAGTATACAAATGTGAGAAACATTCGTACGACGTGTATTTATTTTTTAAAAGTTTGACCGCAGCCCCATTCAAATGAATGGGGGAGACTGAGTTTTTGACCTATACTGCAGCCAGCCACCAGGGGGAGAAGCTTTTTGTGGAAGCCTCACTTCCAGCCGAGCGATCAGACGTCCATTTTTTTTACAGTCTATGACATGACCTGATAACGCTGTAACAAACCCTGATAGCCATCAAGCTAACCATGCTAGCCTAGAAGAAAGAAAAGTAGCACAGAACACTTAAGGCTGATTTATACTTCTGCGTCGCCCTACGCAGCAGGGGCTGACACGGACATGAGCCCCTCATACTTCTGCGTCGGTGTGTCTGTGTCGCGCAGCAATTCTCCGCCGAAACGCCTGAGGGCAGTGCGGTCTCTCTGATAGCCGGTCGCCTGCTTCCGGTCCCGCTACGATCTCTGTTTACTTTTCCACATCGATTCAGAGCGTGTTATGTTAATCTACAGCTGATACATGTTGCTGTTTATCATACAGACATGATTACATGAAGAATAGAGAGGAGGAGATGAAATACACGGCCGATGTGTGGCCGATGTCCGGGACCCCGGAAGTGCTGTGAATGCGGGAAAGACAAAGCCGTCGAGCGGACCAATCACAGGGCTTGCGGTCCGCGTCGGCTCTACGCGTAGTTACATTTTGGAGGAGGTGCACGTCAGCTACGTGCGTAGGCCTCTGCGTAGGTACGGGAGCTACGCGGACCTACGGCGTAGGTTACGCCGTCGATTCGACGCAGAAGTATAAATCAGCCTTTAGGACAAGCTAGCCACATTAGCATGGAAGAGCAGCGTAAACACATTTATATGTAGTCCGGAGATTAGAGACTCTTTTGTGGGTTTTCTGCCAAACAGCTCAGTGAACCACTTACACCGCAGAGTCCTCTTCTTAGCAAACTTTGCCTTTAATCCCTCCAGGTATGAAACTCCAGGAGGAGAAGCAACCCAATGAGATTAAGGTGTTAGATTAAATCTAACAGTGATTAAATAACCAACCATTATATGACTGTAGCAAATTAATTTCCCCAGTGTAGTGTCAGCCAGGCTTACACAGTGTGAGCTGCTGATATTAGCTGCACTCACACAAGCTTTTGGAAATAAAACAGTCATAACCTAGTGGCTGCCCCTTTTGTGAGGAAGTCACATTAAAAATAAAAAGTCCCTGAAGACAAACAAGATTTTAAGGATGCCAGAAATCTGATTTGCATTCCCCAAAATGACACCCTAAACACCCTCAAAGAGTGTAATGTCAGATGTCAGAGAAAACAGTCGTGTGCATCTACAAGTAAACACAGAAAATCTTGCATTATAGAACCTTTCTGTTTGTCCCCATGTCTACAGTTGTAAATATAACTGTCACTCAGCACATTTGAGTGTGATGTCAGTGTAGCAGCTGGCGTTGTTAAGCTTGTGTCAAACAAACGCATGCTTAAGGCACTCTGAACTGGTCATAGCTGGCATTTATCTGGTGAGCGAATAAAAAATGCTGCAGAAATTGTTCTGCTTTTATGCACATGTAAGATAAACATCTTTTATATGATAGCAGCTCGCATGGCAGGTGAACCATCTTTTTTTTTTCTCGCAGTAACTGTCTGAATTGAGCAATCTCTGCCAGCTAAAGCACAATTTGGATTAAGCAAAAAGCTCCACTGATAGGTCAGCTTAGCCCGTAATGGAGCAGCTTAGGCCTTGTCTGCGTGATTATAACATTCTTAGCAGCCTATTTCCATGCAGCCAGATGTTACAGCACAAACATTGCTGCCTCCCTCTTAGCCTCAGATCACGGAGACAGAAAACATTTCACTTTCAAAGCATTCCTGCATTAGTGGTGTATTTTGACAACAAACCTAATTACTCACATTCAGAATGAATGAATGTCCAAATTTTCTTTTGCGGCTGTGAAAGCGCTCCAGAAATATTCATTTATCATTTGTTTGCAATGTTTCATTAATTGCAGAAGCTATTATTTTGGACAAGATCATGCTGTTTCATCTGTTTGTGTATAAATGTCGACTTTAAAAGTTTTCGGCTACTTCAAAGAAACCCTGTGAGGAGTTTTTAGCTGCTCATGAAAAAATCTCAAATTGACCTTGATGCCTTTTTATGACATACAAAAGCAAAAAGGACCATCAGCAACAGGATCGACAATTTCTATGGTGTGATTTTTTATGCCGGTAACCACTGTAGGGGGGTTAGATAAAGAATGATTTTTTGGATAAAACACAAAAATAAAGTTGCTAACAGGAACTTTTAAAAATTACTTCAACTGTTTCAGGAATGCTGTCATAAAAGGATCACTTCTGTGTCAGCAGCTTTTTAAAATTTCTTGTTAAAGCTCCTGTAAGTAGCCTCTGGTTTATGGTGATTTTCACGCCCCTTCCCTGTTATGTTATTGCTAATCTTGCCTGCTATGCATACATGAAAGTCATCTTCTTAAACAAAAATGATAATCCAGTTAAATATATCACTAACTGAGAATCTTTGCTGTGAAAAATGTCTGTTTTTGCAGTGTGCTGTTTATCTTTGTATGATACCTACCCAACAGCAGCAAGTCCAGACATTAAAAATAACTGCACAGAAACAGTCAATCTTTATGCTGATGGTCTGGTTTGCTTTTGTAGCTCATAAAGAGGCAACCACATTAAACTCAGTCTGTTTCATAACTACTCAACTGCTCCTCACAGGAGCTTTAAAGAGGACTTCTCCAACCTTTCAGCAGTCGTTTCTTTTAGAAGTTCAGTTTGTGGCTGAACTTGTAAACTGATCCAGCTGCTCTGATTTAACACTTAACTGAATTATCCCTGGAGTTATTGACACTATACACATGTCTGTGCATGCATGTCAACCTTATCCTGCTAACCTATGTGATAGATTCAAGTAAGTATTGTTTATAACACCTATAGTGGTTCTCAGCAGCAATCTTTACAATCAATAAGCAGCTGCAACAGGCCAACACAGGGTTAAAGGCTTTAACGGTTCATAAGTGCTGCTGTCAATGATGGAAACAAGTTGAAAAGAAGATTACCAGAAAAATCAATCTTTTTATTTTTCTGCAAATGACAGTCCAGATGTTGTTGGGTAAACTGCTGGACGATGGTTTAGTCATTTAAAAACCCAGCCAGGCTTAGAATATGTTGTGTTGTCTTGTTATCACACCCTGCAGACCAAACGCACGCTCTTCTGCTATTACTATCAATCGTGAGTCATTATATCAAGCTACTTTTCGTGCACAGGTTTATTTCCTTGGCCATAAGTAAGTTTTGTTTGCAGGATTGAAACATTAAAGTCAGAGTTTATGAGCGTCACATGCAGGCTGGAACACTTTCTCCAGAGATTGCTGCAGGGCAGCTCACAGCTTTATGAATGCACAACATCCAGGAGGCAGGGAGATACATATCATCTCTGAATGCACTAAGTAAAACATGAAGTAACCTTTTATAGATATTATTATTTGTGACCAATTCTTAAACAAAAAGCATTCACTTCTTTTATGGGAGCTACATTAGCAAAGAGTAGATGTGTTGTGATGATGGACCTTTAAATAAATGTTGAAAACTGTGAATTCTCAACACTCTTTGTGGTTGGAATAATTTCTCTTGATCCTGAATTCAAGATTCTCCTAACCTGACTCCTCCCAACGTCAGTTCCACCACCTTGTTCCCGGTTCCCAGCCTCCCCCTCTTCTCCAGCTCCAGCCAACATCAATATTTTACAGTGAGCACTGCCCAGATGACCACATGCAGCTGACAGGAACTGAACTGGTGCTACACTGTTTGATTGGAAAATGAACACTACACATGATTGTGCATTCTCTGTGTGTAAACATGTGGGCATGACTCTTGTCTGCTCAGACCCCCCTCAATCCAGGACTGCTCAATCTCAATTTTGTATGACCTACAGAGAAACAAAATGCTGCTGTCAGGCAGAAACCTCATATCTCTGTATTTCATTACTTAATTATTTTTTTCAAATTTGATATTTTTAATCACCCTTAGTGTCAGTTGGCATCACAAAATTTCAGCCAATGAAAAGCATTAGAAAAGCTTGTGACTGAATCATGTTCAGTGTGTTTTAAATTTCCTGCAAAGCTGTATTTTTGGAGATATGATGTTTCAGCGAAAAGTATTTCTCACTTTAATTTTACTTTATTTAGTTTGTCATGATATAATATTTATTAAAAAGCTGAAATCAGTTCTTTTAAACAATCATTAACACCCAGCTTTGTTAAATACTTGATCCTGATTGGTCGGAACCCATAGCAACAGTATTTATCTACTTAAAAGCGGATCCCCCTCATCAAATCAAATTAATCACTGAAAACATGAAAGAAATACTATCCCTGCTTTGTTTCGGTTTTGTCTTCTCCCCCCTCTCATTGGCCACAGTAGCAGCACACCTGTGAGCTGTTACTTCATCAGGCTCCAGAGCTCACAGCTGAGGCAGATCAGTAATCGTAGGTTATATAGGTTGGGAGAACATCACAGCTCTTTGTCAGGGTAACTTAGCAGCAGATATTTACTGTCTTTGCCTGCAAATGTTGCAGCACAGGTGTAGCCTCTCGCTTTTGAGTTAAAGCTTTAGTTAGCAGTGAGAGGATTTTTTGTTTTGTACACTTACCTGCTCCTGTGTGTGAGTCTGCTTCTGCTTCGGTCCTCCAACCTACCTTGTGTCATAAATAGAGGGATGAAACAGTGCAGAAACAGTGAGGGGGTTTAAAAAACATGAAAGACAGAATAAAAGTGATGTCCCATTTGCAAGGGGACACATAGAGAGAAAAGGTCCACAGACTTTATAGGTTACAAGGCAGATGTAGCATGAGTTGGCAGAGGGGTTAGATGTGATTAAGCTTCACATTGGGGTCTTGCTCACTCTACCAAGATTTCAATCTGCTGTAACAACATGCTCTCTAAACATTGTCCTTTGCATATTTTCTGTTTGGAATGTTTATCATTTCACCTGACTCCTACCCCAATGCCAGAATTTTCAGAAAACAAAGTAGCCAGTCTTTAAACTCATGGTTTTGTTTGCTTTTGTCAGCCATAAAAAGTTATCAGTTTTCATTTCAGTCTGTTTCATACCAACTAAACTCTCCTTGCAAGGGCTTTACAGTCTTACATCTGCCAAAACATATGAAACAGTAGCCCTTTGTGACGGTACAATGTTATTTATTTGCGACATACTTACACTTGCGTATAAATATTTAATACAATACACGCTACATGTGAGCTAAAGTAGGCTGTATGGATTTTTTTCCTTTTGTTTCTTAGATATTAGACTAAAACTATGAATCTCAGTAAGGTGTACTCGTGCTAACAGTCATTATGCATTCACTTCTATAACTATTCCTTTTAATATTCTGCTTGGAGTATGCTACTCTACAAGCCCCTGGCGGGTTTTTAGGCTATTCTCCCTCACATTCTCATGTAATCAGAATTTTGATTTTCTTAAATGATTCTCTGTGTATGAATAAAAAATGGTAATATACGTGGAAGAGAGAAATAGAGGAAAGTAAGGTAGCAAATATCTTACACAAAGGCAACATCTTTATGTCTCCTTTTTCTCTCTGTTTGTCTTTAGGGAGCAAAAATCTTTGAAGCTTTTTGTAAGCAAAGACAGAGGTATGACACATTTCAATACTGTCCGTGGGAGATGTGTATAAAAATATCAAATATACCTGGAAACTGTGTAATATTTAAAAAGATTAAGTCATTCTTGCAGTGCTCAGGAATACTCTGACAGCTCACTGACAGTATCAGCATGCTGTACTGTTACTCCCCCCCGTGTGATTCACATCATGTTTAAATTGAAAAACACAGTTTGCTCAGGATCATAAATATCGTGGTGGATGGTCTGAAATGATCTAGAGTCAACACACCAGCAGGCGTCCACTATAACCCACTGGAAAGAGAGAGAAAATCATCCCCGTTTGTCACGTTTATTTGCTTGCCCGTTGCAGTTGTAAACTGCTGACCAAACACTTCAAGCACATTTTGCTTTTCAGGACTCATTTTAAAACCCCTCAAGTTGTGCCACTGTTTAAATAGCTGGATCGATACACATCCACACTGATATTCCATGTCGGTGTGCTGCTGCATGTGTGGGGCTGTTATAGCAAGGGGTCAAACGGGGGTTACGAGGCATTGGTGGCACTATACTGCAGAGGAACCCAACGAGAGTTTTATTCAGTTATTGCTCCTCCGCTGCTTCAGTTAATCAACCCAATGATTCAATTTAGTACAAAGAAATTATAATAGACAATTTCTGAGCAGGTAGACTCAGGCTTTTATTCGTAATGGCCTTAATGGATGCATGACACTGAGGGAACACACATCATTACAGGGACTTCTTAGCCTTTCTTTAAAGATGGGAAAGAATTACACTCAATCTGTGTGTCGAAGGAGAGCCTGACCTCGTCTCCCCAAGCTAGGGAATACATGCAGAGTTCATGCTTGTCTATTTTAAAGGTTAAATATTTAAAACATGTGATTAACAAGTGAGGAAATCAACCGAAAGCCACATGACACTTTATCGAAAGTTAAGGATAAGGAAGTAGAAACTAAACTTCTTCCTCCTGCTGGTTAAAGAAACATGTTGGAGCTTTGAATATATTTTTTCTTTGTCATTTCCATTTCTTTTTTTTATTTTTATTCATGACACCGTACAAAGACTCCCACATGCATCCCTCCCAAGGAATTTCCAGCTGAGCTTCAAAATAGCCTGTTAGCAAGACGCCATGAAGTCTTAACTGTTTAATAACTCTCATTAATAGTTTTATTGTTTCAAACAGGGAGAAAAGGAATGTTAACAAAGTCTTTGAAAAGTATGTCATCAAGTGTATACCTATGTCTGTATTTGTTGTAATCATTTTTCATTATGTTGCTGTGTTTTGAACATTCCTGTGTGTCAGTCATTGTGCAGAGGTGCAGAGCTCTCAAACGGTCCACATAACAGGTTTAAGAGGTCAAAAACATAGTGAGCAGGTGACATTACCTTCCCCTGTGCACTTTGTCAGTCTGCAACAGACACAAATGTAACTTGTGTATCTTAATAAGATGCTAATCTAACTTATGAAGATGCCTACTTGTGTAAGAGCTGGTCGTGTGATGGAGAGCAGAGCAGAGACGCACATAGTGGGCAGTAAGAGCAGCTGCAAACAAACCACATGTTTGTATGTTCCAAGCTATGGACATGCGTAACAGCTGTGAAAAATAACAATAAGTAACATCTTTCATTGTTGAATCCATTTGTTTTCATTAGCAGTGCTAGCTCTCCTTACTCCTCTGTGTCTCTTGACCATTGCTGCTCTCTCTCTCTTGCTTGCAGCTTCCTTAGGCTCAACGAGGCAGCCTTTGGGCCAAACAGGAAACAGAGGCTGTTGTAAGGACAGGAATTTAAGGGACTGAAAACCCATTTTATGTATTATGCAGGGTGGGGAAATTGTTATACTATTGTGAAAACAAACAGCGTGATACTTTGCTGTGTCAAGATTATTGTTACTAATTTTGAATGCTAATGTGGAGCTTATTAGCCAAAGAGAAGTGGTTCGATTTGATTTGCATACAGAAAACGCTGATTAGCACATTCTTCCTTAATAGTTATTCTGTCATGAAATATTTCAGAGTTTAGCTTATAGAACAGAAGATCTGATGAGGAATCATAAGGACTGAAATGTCCATTCTGGCTCATTTGGTGTGGTTTTATATTTGCAATGAAACTATTTTACTTACTTTAGCTCGAGGAGATTCTTAACAAACACATAATGGATACCAGTGGTCAAACTAAACACGAGCCACGCTTGAAAGAATGTCTAAATACGAGCTTGATCAAATATGTAGACTTGGTTATAATGTTGATGTTCTCTGGCAGAGACTGTCTCTGACATTTTCCAACAGCTTTATGGCACACATTACCAATTTATAGTCTTTGTGAAATGGCAGAAGTAACACATTTGCCTGCCATCATTTTGCATCTGATATTCAACCTGACATTTTGTGAGTAACCTTAAATCTCTGCTGGATTCTCAGATTCCAGTTCCTTCTGTGTTATTACTGGATGTATGCGCTAATGTCTTTCACGGAGAGTGGAAAGAGTTTGTGCAGCCTCCTCCTCCTTTGTCGTGTCACACTGACCTACAGCTCCGTAATGAATTGGGAAAAATTTGAGAAAAAAGTGGCTGTGATAGGTAATTTCCTGCAAAAGGTTCATGCTCAGGTATTTAACTGATAGTGCTGCCAAAAAATAACTGCTTGGTATGAAACAAGAAAGGAAAAGACAGACAAGCTCTCTTCTTTTAGAAGCGTCTGCTCTTGGTTCAACACTCAGCAAGCAGGAAGAAACAGGTTTCAATGGATAACATTTCAAATGTAAGAATAAGGATTTGTGCGTGAAGTTGCTAAGGACAAAATCAAGGGTGGATGCTCTTTAATTTGTGTTTTTAATGACCTTTTTCTCTCCGTTTTCTTCAGCCATATGGCTCTTCTTTAATAGAAAGCAGTTTATATTCTCTGTAGCCACTTGTTTATCCACACAGTAATTGATGCCCTTCAATCTTGTCATCTTGTCAGCTGCTGTATCACTGCAGGCTCCCAGCACAGTGTGTGATTAGAAATGGAAAAATACCAAATGCTAGGAATGCTCTCAAAAAAAAAAACACGCGCATGTATAAATATTAAAAATACTGTTGGGCTAAGTTACCTCAGACGAACCCATTTAACAGCAGCATGCCTCATCAAATCTCATGAATATGTCATGTAAGGAATGAGCTCGAATGAGCTTGAATGAGCCATATCCGTGTAAAACGTTGCTTCACATGCTGCGGTCACACAGAACAGTTTTTATCTGCTTCAAACTTCACTGGAATGACTGGATGCCCAAATTTCAGCCATTTTTTTCCCCTCTCTGCACGAAAATCTATCATGTTCAAACTGTCATATTAATTGGTTCTGCTTAACTGAGCTGGATCTGCAACATTTCCTGGATGTAAATTTTAGCCTTTGACTTTAACGTACTCAGGTGTGACTTCCAATTACAGCCAGCTGATTTTCACAGAGTCTTGAAAGAACTCTTATGGAAGACATAAAGATGAATGCAAAAGCTTTCGCCGTTCACACTTAGAAGTCAACGGGATATTTATGTGAACTGGAGAAAAACATGTTAATACTCTTTTTATCTGAAATGAATATGACTCAACTCCATGATTGCTCTGTTCCAGGTTCCTTTCTCTCGCTTCCAACTTCGTCCATAAATGACACTGACAGAAGCACATATTTTTTCAGCGTGAGCGTGTTTATACTGCTTGTTTTTGTAGTGGCAACATCAATACTCAAATATTGAGGGCAATTGTGATCAAATTGAATGAGTGTAGCCTCGAGTGCTCTCATCAGCTCATCCAAAGGCGAAACAACAAACAAGAAAAGAACAAAAAAAGAAGAAAATGGTCTTTCAGAAGAGTGCCAGACTGCTGTTGTTTTATACGAGAACAGATGAGACATTACGTAAGGACTTTATTTCGGGTTTAATGTTTGTACTGTATATTTATTTTGAGGTTTCTGAAGACAAATCAGCGCCTTCTTTTAAAGACAGTAATGCTTAAACTTCTCAAGTCGAAAAAAGGCGATATCCTCCTTTGAGGCCGCAGTTAGAGATAAGATTGCTTCCATTTTCTCTATGGACTTTATTCTCTTAAAAATAGACTGACTCTCCAGCTCATATTCACTGTTATGGACTAATGATGCCGGGTGGTTCAGCATTCCAAACATCCCCACAGTTTCCCCCTCGTTGCTGCGCTTTATTTCATGATGTTTTATGTCTAAAGGGTGTCTGAACACAGCTTCAGATCTCAGCGCTGCAGTCTGGTGATGTGGGGAAAGAGGTACCTGGCTCGCCCACTGTTGGAAGTGGGACAGTCTTTAGGGGATCTCTGGAAGGGAGCAGGGAATAAGGTTTTGATCAGGACCAGCTGTCACTTCTGTCCTCAACAATTCTGTTGAAGCCCACATTCCTGCATGAGTATAATGGGCCTTCTTTTAAAGAGTGGGGAGTTGTGTTTTAATTAGTCACATCGTCTCCATTCAGCAGACATGCTTTACTTGATGGTAGAACTTAATGTCCCAGGAGAGACAGACAGTGATAATGTAGATTAATTATTTTATTTGTTTATGACTCGATCATTTGGCTTAAGTCCCACTGTCATGTTCAATTAATGAGAAGTGGGAAGATGAGTTTGTGTAGGTGTGATGATGAACTCTGTGATCCATCAATGTTTTGAACACTGAAATGTTGGAAAACAGAGCAGCGTGGTTTAATGACAGGAAGCACAATAAGCATATATGTGCTATAAGTACGGGTGGCAATCCCCAGATGACTCACGATACGATACCTCCATAACGATGATATCACAAAATTATTTCAAGACAATTATGTAATGATACATTACAATGTCTGATGAACTGAAGAATACCAAATGGCCCTAAAAAGGCCAGAATCTGATTTGCCACCATGAAATCCTAAACTAAATCCCAAATTGAAATAGACTATTTGGGTTGTGTTTCAACAGGCTGCGAGAAGATGTAGACCATTTTATTTTGCTGGTTCTTTAAATGGTGACTTTGGACAAATGTTTTCATTTTGAATCCTTTAAAAGGGTGAATTTTAGCAGATTTAAATGTTGCCGCTTTGTTAAGTTACCTTTTAAAGCTCATTATATTAGAGTGGATGTGATAGGTGGAGATAATTCTACTTGATTTGGGGTTAGCTCCTAATGGTTTCCACACCAGGCACCCCTAAAAAGGTCAGTGGCTGGGTTTGGCCTCCGCAGTCAAAAAAGTCTGGTTCCCCCCTGACCCAAGATCTTTTTCTTAAAACAATGAAATTAGTTTGATTGTTAAACATAACTAAACTGCACCTCCTGTTCAATAATGTAATTTAGACTTCAAACTTTAAAAACTTGGAACAACCAGATCAGACACGTCATATCAAACCAATCCGCAAAATGAGAGCCTGGCACCTTTCACCTCTGCCTGTTGACACTGTGTCAAAAACGTTGGTTCCTGTTTTCATTCTGAATCAGTAGACTAAACAATATGTGGGATGTTTCAATGTCAGATCCTGTCCTGCAATCCAGGCAATGACAACATAACTCTAAATTGACGATCACTATGAATTAAGTCAAATTATAAGCTGTAGTGATAATAACAATGTTAAAAGTTGTGACATTTGCATCATTCGTTTTTTAGAAGTCCTTTTCACCTCGCCTATGCAAATGCTCACTTTGATGCGAATTATAACAATAAAGCATGCTTCTGATTTTATTTCACTGTGACTTGCAATGTTAAGTCAACTGTTTCTTGTCCCACAAGACAGCTGATTAGACTGTGTTCCCAAGGAAGTGCTACTGACCGTGGAATCAGGAGGGACTGGAATCATTTTTAAATCTATGAAATCATCTTTAAATTGATTATTTGGTAAACGTGAGCTTTACATGGACTGTTTTATTGTTGGTATAGTTGCGTAAGAGGAGGGATAGTGAACAGAGGGCAGGTGTTTATGCAAATTAGAAACTTGGACAGGGTGAGAAGGACCTTGACATGAAGCAAAGAGGTCTTACTCACCCTAAAGGATGCTGCTTACACATCATCCCTTACTTAAATGTTGCAGGTGGAAAAATAGGTTGCATCCTCAGTTGTACATTGATAGACATATTTTGAAGCTTGAGGCCACAGAGCTGTCTCCCATACTGGACAAGATTGGAGTGAGAATATGTTGCAATAAAACATGCGGAGCCTCAGCACGGAGTCAAGGAAAGCCCACCTGTAGGATCCTTCACCTGCTCTCTGGCATAAAGGTCAGATTCAGTGAGAGAAAACAGAAACAATCTCTCCACCTTTCCTCAACAAAGATCAGATCGCTGAGAACAGCAGCATTCTGTGGATTTGTTTTGCACCTTACCCGTGACAACACAATGCCTCCCACTCCAAAACAGACCCACTAAGACCCTTTGCTGTGGCCTGTGGGCTTGTTGTTTATGTCTGCCAAACATGTATGCGTATCCACTTGTTGAGAGCCGGGTGCAGAATGACTCATTTGACTTTTTTTTTTCTTTTTATCATCTTTTCCACTTCTCAGTAAACCAATGTCTTTGTTCTTTGAGCTGCGGTAATCACAAACATGTCACTCAGAGTGTAATAACAGGATTATTCATTGCGAACTGACCACAGTATCTCTCACTTCAAATGTCCTGACTGACTGTTGTTGATGAATAGCCGCTTACACCCTCGATTGATATTTGCAATGAGACTCAGAGTTACACCTCAATACAATTACCTTTTGTCATCCCTTTTATTATCAGCCTGCTGTGACAGTGAAGGTGCCGGGTTACTGGGAAAATGTCCAAACATTTATGAAAGAATACTTGCGCATAAAATTGTCTGTAGCCTTTATCTTTTATCATTAATTTTATAAAACCTGAATGAAATATGTTCCCGCTGCAAAATGCGATGATTCACTCAAACAATATTGACGGAAAACAAAAAGATGACACATTCCTATTATTCACACCTCTGTGTCATGATATATTATGTTTTTAGGGATTGTTCAAAAGGATCGCAGCAGTAGTCAACACTTTGGTGGAGCTGTCTTCAACAGGCTCTCTCTGAGGACTCAGAAGCTTATTATGAGTGGACTTATTTAGAATAATTGATTGTATTTGACGTGAAATGGAGGAAGCCGGTGCGGACTGATACTCCGGGCAGTGATCAATCCAAATGAGAGACTATGGGGGAGCTTTTATTTTCTCTGCCAGACTTTATTAGGGAGAACTGATCTTCTCTGGAGACACTTTTCCTCCCAAAACAGCTTGGACCTATTAGCATCTGCAATCGGAAGGAGTGTGATCCCTCACCTCATCATGCCTCAAAATATCCCCCCTTCACAGCTCTATCAGAGCATATTGAAACATGTAGTGAACATACCCGAGCATGTTCCAGAGCACTTTCCTTCTTTCTGCTGCGGGCTCTTCAGGCATGAGGAGTTGTGATTATCTGCGGAGATTAGTTTCTGTTTTAACAAACACAAAGATTTGCTGTGATTCGGGGCACTGCACGTTCTGAATGATGAATCCACCTTTTAAGAGACGGCTGGACATGCTGCGGATTTGGAATTTTTATGTGGAGTGGGTGTGAAATGAAATTTCTCTACTCGTACTGAGGTCATGTACTCTAAGTCAGGTAGGAAATGTGTTTTAAAGGTTGATTTTCTCCTTTTTTATTCATCTGTCTGACTCAGATAATTTTTTTGCTGCACTGAATGGATGGTAGCGCCTGATTTTGTTTGCACTTTTAGGAATTACCAAGGTTTTAATACCTCAACACACTCACATTCTGCTATTAGTCAGTCTGCCTTGCATCTTTCTCTCCATACAACACAGATAAATCTCCCTTTACTCACTGTATCCCTCCTCTCATTGTAGAATCTCCAAAATGAGGCACACTTCCCTTTAATACAGCTTTCGGCGTGAATTGCGATGCAGGAAAGTGAGTGTTGTGTAGAATGTCCTCAGTCTGAGGCAGTAAACAGCAGATGGTTTGTGGGGCCTCTTTAGCGCTATGGATTTCATTTACCTACCCACCTGAATGACCTGTGTTGAGTTGTGCAGCTGATGCAGACACACACACTAAAAAAAAAAGCATGAGTTTGCTGTTGTTTACTCCGGCTCCACAACACTGCAAGGCCAGAGGAGTCGTTCGCCAAGCGCAGAGAAATTAGCTTGTTTATCAGCATTTTGATTTCCGTCCCGCCTCGCCATCCCGCTGACATTTTAGACGTACATGATCCATGACTGATTCCCAATCAGAGCGGGGAGCCTCGGAAACACAACAAAGCATTTGGCTTGCGCAGTTTCCATTGTTTTCTAATTAAGTGTAGGACGATTAGCATTGAGCCAAACAGGGACAATAGCTTCTCATGTTGAGGTAACCTTGAACATTGTACATCTGTCCTGTCAATTGGATATGCTCCAAAGATGCACGGCACATTAGTGGAGATGCTGCGGCTCATGTCCGAACAGTATGTTTCAAGGTGATTTCCTGTGGAGTGTGTGGAGTGTTTGTTCAATATACTACTCGTGTCGGACCCTCTGATCACCAGCTGCTCTTTGGAGTTGACTTAAAGCTTGAAGTCCTTGAAAGGTTACACAAAAATCTTTAGCCATTTATTACTGAAAGAGAAGAAGTGTGGAGAAAAGATGGATTATAATGAAAACTAATACTCTTTCTAGTCACCATGCTATCTGTAGATATGTTTAATATCCCATTACAGGCCCAGAAGTAACCACAGTTCTACACTGTCAAGAGACAAACATAATCCAGAGGGAAATTACCCATCAGGAAGGCAATACTGTTACTGAGATGCAATTACCAGGCCACTTGTGAGACTTTCAGGCCCGGCATCCATGGGTGCACGGCTGTGTGTGAGGGTGGTCGATATGTGCATAACAGCTCTTGTGTTTTGCAGAGTAAATTGGATTCTTTGCCGGAGAACAGTTAATTTAGAATATGTCCAAGATGCAAATGATTGATGTGACTATATCATTACAACTGTAGGTTTGGGGTGCAGGGCAGATTGGTGGGGGAAAAAATACATACAGCAGGAAAGGAAGGAAAGGAAGGGAGGAAAGGAAGGGGGAAATAGCTTTTAGAGCAGAATTATGGAGAAAGCTCCAGCTCTAAATCTGAGTCTCTGGATGGAATAATTTGGATTTTGGCCAGCTGTTGCTGCGTTAATTCCCAAGCCAACATTACTTAATTTGAGGGGGGGAGGAACAGCGTGCATGCTTGGATTCTGTCTCACTTTACATTATATTGTGGAGCTCCTGAGCTCCTATTTGTGAGTCGTTAAATACACGGTGCGTCTCACAGAGGATTTAATGTACCAATTTAGCACTGAATCACATAGCCTACAAACAAAGAAAACAGCATGGATTGGAATGAGCATCAGTGTAAACATTTGATAAGGATTTGCTCAAGGCGCATGCTATGCTTTATTATTGATATGAAAATAGAAACTGTAGAAACAAGCCCTGCCTCTGTGCGTGTGATAAACTTGCCTCTGCACTGTCACATGCTACAACTCATCCCCACGTCGAGGGTAATTTTGTAGCGGTGGCGAATGGCGTCCTGATAAATTTCTCAGGTGTGGGGATACGTTTCTATTGTGCTGCAAATCATCACATTGAATCTGATAATGAATCTCTGCTGCCTTCAATGGACAGCCCCTGACCTTACACACTGTTCAGAGAGGAGAAGAAAAGAGCCGCCTGTGCCCATTGGATTGGAAGTGCGCGTGCATAAGGAATCAGACTGCCTGCACAGAGTGTGAGCCATGCATGCATAATAAATGTATGACAAAACAATACCCCAGGCACCCCGGTATTAATGATATGCAGCGTACTCATTATTAAAGTTCCAAAACAGCTCCTGGAGTAACACAGATGGAGTCAATTAAGCAATGAGCATACTTGCTTTGCCTGCCGTTTCATCTGCTTTCTTTTATCTCTTGAATATTACTCCGTGGATGTAATTAGCTGTATGTTTCTCCTTGCAACATAATGTCCAGTGATAATAACAGCTATTTTCACTTGTAATTTCAAATAATGCACTGCTTAATAAATGTACCTAATTTGCTCACACTGTGTCCTTGGGTATTTCATTTGCACAGCGAGAGGTGTGGAGGATAAGACCGTGCTAAGCTGATTCCTTCTCTCTCTCTCTTCCCTCTTGTTTGTGTTCACAGAGACCTGATGCCTTCAACGCTGGAGGGGCAGATCACCATGGAGAAGACACCCAGCTACTTTGTGACTAACCATGCCCCGAAGCGCATCCACACCATGGCCAGGGACATCAAGCTTATTATTGTGGTGCGTAATCCTGTCACCAGAGCCATTTCAGACTACACGCAGACTTTGTCCAAGAAACCAGAGATCCCCACCTTTGAGGTTCTGGCTTTCAAGAACCGGACGCTGGGTCTTATAGATGCTTCGTGGAGCGCGCTGCGTATCGGAATATATGCGCTCCACTTGGAGAGCTGGATGCAGTATTTCCCTCTATCTCAAATGCACTTTGTAAGCGGGGAGAGGCTTATCGTGGATCCCGCTGGGGAGATGGCCAAAGTGCAGGACTTCTTGGGCCTCAAACGGATTGTCACGGACAAACACTTTTACTTCAATAAGACTAAAGGATTTCCTTGTCTGAAGAAGCCTGAGGACAGCAGCACTCCCAGATGCCTCGGCAAATCGAAAGGGAGAACTCACCCTAAAATCGACCCGGATGTGATCCGCCGTCTGCACAAGTTCTACAAACCCTTTAACATGATGTTCTACCAAATGACCGGCCAGAACTTTGAGTGGGAGCTGGAGGAGGACAGTGAACCTCACAGCTCTCAGGACTAAGCGGCAGACTGCGGCATGGCAACGGCTTTTCGCCACACCACCAGCCTTCAAAACTAAAACTATTGTCTCACTCCGTCTACAGAGAGAGTGCTCGAGCACGCCAATCAATCATGGCCGTCTTTGCAGTGTCTGTATCCATTAGCAAGAGTTTACTGAAATGCTTTTTCTCTCCTTCAATACTAATGTCGTTGATGATGGCGAATCGTTATTGTACATACCAAACATAAAATATATTTATATTTGTGAAAAGGAGATGATTTATTCATTTTGTTTTTAAAAGCATAGAGCTGATATAAAAATCCTGTCGACTATGGCAATGCATGCGATGAGTTAAGTGTCCTTACCTCATGAGCCCTAAGGGCAAATCTGCCTGTTTCTTCTCCCTTTACTTTCCTGCAGTTTGTTGCCCTCACGCCCACTCACCAGCACTCAGTACAAAAAGATATTCTATTTCAATGGCTGAGGCCATGAAGAGCTCTGTATTATGTCTTTTCACACTGTCCAGCTGCTTTAGAAGAGAGAGAAAATCATAGACACACAGTCCAGTAATCCTTTGACATGTGCTCATCCCTTCGTTCGTCCATAATGTGAGTGGAGACAATCCTTTTCTTTTTGTCAGTCTGAGTTTACCAAAGTGTTAATTTCCTCTGTGTCAGTCCTCTGGTTGCTCTGCGCTCATTAATTGCACACATATTCAATAAGGGAGCTGATGTACAGTGACCATCAGTCAATAATTGGATTGTTTCGCTGCATAGCTGCACATTAGCATACTGATGACCACGCACTCAGATGTGCTGCAGTATCAGTGGTTTTGGCATAATTTGACAAATGAATCCATGTCCTACAAATATCAAGGGTTAGCTGTGGATCAAAACAATGCCGCATCTTGACAAAAACAATTTCCTGTCGCCACCCGCAAAACTGTCCGTTAACTCCTCCAGTCCTTGACTGTTTCTCCCGGGCGACCCTCCCCCTTGTCGCAGTAATACATGTCAATGAGGGTGAAGAACAACAGTGCAGGACCGAGCAGAAGTTTGTTAAGCAACATCTGCTGCCACGCGGTCTTCTGTCGTTAGAGATTAATGGCGTGTTAAATAAACTGCTGCTGCTGGAACAATGTCAATGTCAGAGAGAATTTGCTGTGAAGGAAAAAAACAAAGCTACATACATGCCCAGGTAGATTACAAAGCCATTACTGTTTGTACTTAACTTGAATGAGATGATGTGTGCTAGGGAAATGTGCTGTAACCAGAGGTTTACTACCAAACACTTGGGGTGGATGTTTGTGTGGAAAACACTTGCAGGGTTTTTCTGCTGTGAAATGCTCCTTTACAACGTCATATCTGCTCTATTATTTTTCATTCTGCATAACTCGCTGTGCGTCTGTCTGTTGTCTCTGGACTTTTCATCAATTGAGACAATCAATACAGTCAATGAGTCAATAAATACAGTCTGCTCCACATCACTGCTTGCTACAGCTATGATGCATTGCTCTGTTAATCCTCCCTGTTCTCCGGCCATGGATGGCTGGATTGGTTCACTCTCTGCAGACCTCTCTGTCACCCTGGGGAGGCCCTGCACCAGCAGCTACTTACACAGAGCCATTGATTCAATCAAAGTAAGCACTATACTGCTCTTTGTAGCGCCAAGCCTCAACACTTACCTCAGAGTCTCTCTCTCGGAGTCACTACTTTCACTTTGAGTTTTTTTTGTTCCGTGCAACCTCTGGTGTTCTCCTGACGATCTCTCTCTCTCTGCACTTTTCTGCTTCCTGTCTTTCTCTCTCAGAAAAAACCCTCTGGTATTCTGCAGTAAAAAAAAGCTGTTTCACAAAAAGTGCAGCTAGATGTTTTAATCATACAGTCAAGAGATGCTTTAATCTGTCTAATAGTTCACCATTTCCCCTAGAACACGTATAATCCACCTTCCAAACCAGACAGTCCCTCCTACTTAGTGTAGAGACGCTCAAAGAAATCCTCAAAAGGTTTCCTGCAGGGTTATTAAGCACATGAGGACTCCATTCGCCATCTATGAATATGCACCCTGCTGTCATTTGCATTTCCAGGATCACACACGCGAGGGAATTTCCCCCCAATGTTCAAACTTGGATCCAGCCTCTCATTAGCAGAAACACACAGCACCTTTCCCTTTTGTACCTCTTGCTTGTTTGGGTGCAGGCGGGGTTGTGTCTGTGATATCTCCTGTGAGAGTTACGTTGCATGAAAGACATGCTAAGCTGTCCTTCATGTGTTTCTCCCGCTGGGGGTCACACTGAGTTATGTGGTTGCTGCATTCGAGTGAAGAAGATGATGAACAAGCGTTGCCGCCTCATCAAGCTGTCACTGCTTAAGTGCCACTTCAAAATAAAGCACAAATTCATATTCATCTGTCATTACTGACGATTGGGCGAGGAGATTTAACCGTTATTTATGTCGGTGGGAAAAAGGTATCTTTATGTACACTCAAGTTATTTGAAATTTCAATCTTTGTTTGAAAGGGGATTTCAAAGGGTGCTATTTAGTACTTCTATATCTAGAATTACACATCTGAGAAGGTAAAGAAAAATTGTGCTATGGTTTGAAATTAAATACTTAGGCAGTAGAACAGTTGGAAAAGGAAGTGAAGTCTCCTTTAAAGCTAACTAACTGGTTTTTCACTCCATTTAATGTAAATGATTACAACGAGCACACACATGGTGTCAACGTGGCGCAGAGAGCTACTCTGAATTAGTCAGCATATGTGTTTTTTAATATGCACTAATATGCGCTATTCAAAAATTATTAAAGACCATTAGAGGTGTGGAGCTATATAGGGGAAAAGAAGATCGATCAAAAGCGCATTTTAAGCAAAACCTGCAAAAATCAGCTGATTGAGGCTGGCTGCAGAATCACCGGAAACCATATGCACACACCCATTAAAAAAAGACGATCTTTACAGCAATAATAAACATGTTTACAGTCTGGTTCAAAAACGGTTTAGCTCTGAATAGCTAATTTCTCTCTCCATACACACTGTATGGGGGATTCATTTTTTATAACTTGTCATTTTTTAAGATATTAAACTTGTGAGTTTTGCCCAAATAAGGACATGGCTGACTTGATTGACAGATGGGCACCCTGTAGCTGTTAGCAAAAAGGGTAAAGACACACCTCTTTATCTGTACCTCACACTAGCTTTGACAAAGTTAGGTTGAGTTCAGCATTTCAATATGGCACCTACTGATGATCGGTTTCAAAACAGGGCTTCTGGCTTATTATATAGTCGATGGTTTTGAAGCCCAATGATAGCAGTCACAATATTAAAAAAGATGACTCAAGCTAACCTTCTGTTAAACCTAGAAACAGGCAAAGAGGTGGAGCTGAGTTGGACTTTAACCTGTCATTCAACTCTCCCCAAATCATGCAAATCCATGAACACGTCTTCCCGTGAATATCTTAAAAAAAAAAGGAGTTATAAAAAAAAGAATCCCATGTCAAGTGGTTGGGAATAAATACTTGAGCAATTCAAGTCAAAACTGTTTGTGTACCAGGTTGTGAGCATGTTTAATTTTGTTCTGAAGGTGATCACTTTAACATGAGATCATATGGGGATTACTTGGCATTTGGGGCCAGCCTTGAATGGACACTTGAGGAACTGCAGTTTTTTTTGCACTTCTGCATTGGCTCCATTTTTCAACACTGGAGGTTGCCATTAGGAGTAAACAGAAGTAATGAACAGATATACATATGCCTTAGCAGTTCTTTAACATTTTATTGTTAACATTTATTTTATATAATTTTTTATATCAACATAGTTTTGTTTGTACTTTCAGATCTGTAATTGTCTCATGAATTTAATTTTACACTCTTATTTATATTACCATATCTTTTTTTATTTGATAACCATTTTTAAATGCAGATTTTTCTTATTTTGGCACTCCTGTGACTTCATACCATACCTGACATCAAAATTCATAAAGTGGCTGCTTCACAACTTGCTTAGACTGCATTTTGTGCAGGTTCGAAAGTCTGTTATCACAGACTGTTTATTGGTTCTTTTACACTTACTCAACAGCTCTGAAGAATTTTAAAAGAGAAGTTAAAAAAAAGCTAAGGATGCTACTTTAAACTCTTCCTACACTCTAATCTTTCTAATCCCAAATGAAATCACTCATTTAACCGTACTGAAATTATATCTGCATGGAAATGTTAAAAAAAAAAACGGCTTAGTCACTCACTGAATTTAGCCGCAACCAATTCACCAGAATCTTATTCTCTACACTCATTCTTGGTCTCTCATTTCTTTTTTCTTTGTCCTCAGGTGTAAGGGGGGGTGTCAATGCATCCAATGGTTGCCAAGGACAACCTGTACATTGATGTCTGCACATTTTGAGATACACGACCCAAAGAAATAAAACATTTATCTGGTCTGTTTCATCAGAAAGACACTCATCATTTACATATTTGTTGAATATTTCCATGAATTTAAGTGCTGCTCTGCAATCACGCAAGCTCCCTGAGTCCTGGTGTCAACAGTTCCTGCAATTTCCACAGACCAGAGTGGGTATCAGGCGTAATCATTTCATCTTCTACGGCTTCCTGAATCAGGAACTTCCTCTTCAACCACCTCTGGAGAGGAAAAGCACCCTCTCATAAATCTGCACTCAAAACCTTTTCCTCTTCTCTGCACTGTTATGGTGATCCACAATCCCGACTGCCACTGACTCATCTGTGGCGGCTCTGTGCGGTGACTGAAACTTGATTCATATGTGCACATGCAGGCTTCAAAATGCCTCTATCGGTTCTAAGATCCAAATTAATCCAACAGTTTAAGCCGAAAATAAAGAAACTGCTCAATAAGAAGGTCAAAATAAAAATGTGATAGTCAGAAAAAAGGGTCAACTCATTATTGCAAATAAAAGTCCAGCACACTTATAATTAGCTCTTTTTTTTTTTTTTTTTTTACTTCCTTGGTGTTGTTTACCATTATTTCTCTGTTCTGTTAATTAATGAGCTGCTGTGTTTAAAGGTCCGTATGAGCAAAGATAATTTCAAAAGCCAAAAAAAAAAGAGAAGCCACTTGGCGTCAGTGCTCACAGTTATCATCTTATCACCAATTAAACAGTAATCAGTGAAAGATAAACCTGTTGATAATGTAGACCAATAAATGAGGCATTCATAATTAATGTATGTTTAATGAAATCAGTGGAAAATCACATCGGTCGCTCACACTGTGCTATGATAATGTGCACTAATCCACTCACAGCTGAATAGTATTAACCCAGAATTCTACCCACCAGCCCATCCGGCTTTAATGATGCTCACAACAACAACAACAAAAACAAAAACACCTCGGACACGTGTACAGAGGAAGTGATTTTCGATTTTGAGGTATGATATAAATCAGATTACTCCTTGCAGAATTTTGGAATTGCTCACTCTTTCAGTCTGCACAGCTTAAAATGCAGGGAAAGATCTTGAGTACAAATATGTGAGTTTGTGTGATGCCCATTATTGTATCCATGTTTTTTTTGTACTGTAATGAAACACTCCAACTCACTCTCTTAGGATGGGAGAAGTCCCTCTGAAGAAATCTTGAGGTATTAATACCTTTGCAAATTAAAACTGGGAAACATGACAAAAGACATGTTGCATTTCTCTATTGGGATGAATTAAACCTGCCTACCTCTCCAGCTGCTGGCCACATAAATGTGGTCCTCTGGTGTCCTGCAAATGTTTGATCCATCCTATTAGTCAACCAACTCTGTATCTTGTTGGCACCTTGTATGGCACATTAACTATCAAGGAGGATCAGATCTAGGATCAGAAACCTGAAGGACAGCAGGCCTGGAGGAGCGGGATTGAGTGTCTAGGCTGTAGGCCAGAGCAGGGACTTGTCATGACGCCCAGCACTCCACTCTGCTGGCAGATAGGCTCTATAAGGTGGTCCTCTGTCACCTTGAATCAAGGGCCATCATACAGCAGAGTGGAAGTACCAGGGCAATGGTGTCAAATTTTTTCAAGGTCTTGTGAAAAGACAAATGCAGAAAAAGAAACACGAGGGAACTTGAGGGCTGTTTTTTTAATAGATTTTTAAACACAAGTGTAGACCAAGTCCGTTTGACACTGTGACGGGAAAGCCAATCAGAGTTTAGATTTACCAGCGTCTATGAATTCAGAAAATACATCAGAAATTATCAACCAGATCTCCATAGAAAAGAGAACAACTTTTTGATAGGTATTTTTTTATGTATTACCCTCCTAAGGACAGACCTGATGAAGCTTCCATTTTTAACTTTTAAAAAATCTGCATCATTATGTTATTTCTCAATCTCTCTCAAAAAATGTTAAATGCAGATGATTGCAAAAAGTCTATTCATTTTGGAGGTTTGTACAGCAGAAGTAAACCAGACTATGGCCTCTGTGTAACCTATTATTTACAGTGAAACTGAGACTCACCAGAAACAGATGAAGGGGGCTATTCTAGGGGGTAGATGAACTTGAAATAGATGAGCTGACACTACGTGGGATATATGATGAACCAAGAAATAATAGGGTTTAATTTGCTGACAAATCTGAGGGGAAGAGTCTTCTTTCACTTCTGATTGGACTAATATTTACAGTGAAACCGCAACTGACCAGAAACAGATGAGGGGGAACTACTACATTGGAGATATAATGAACTTAGAAATAATTGTGTTAATGTCTAGACAAATCTGAGGACAACAGTCTTCTTTAACTACTGATTTGACTTCTATTTACAGTGAAACTGCAACTCATCAGAAAAGATGAGCAGGACTGCATTGAAGACATAATGATCCAAGAAATAATGGTGTTTAATTTGCAGACAAATCTGAGGGGAAGAGTCTTCTTTCACTACTGATTGGACTAATATTCACAGTGAAACTATGACTCACTAGAAACAAATGAGCGGGCACTACAATGGGGATGTATTGTACCAAGAAATAACTGTGGATATTTTGCAAACATATCTGGCTGCAGACATATCAGGCTTCACTGTTAATCTGAGCAGACAATTGCCTCCCAAGTTGCTAGTTTGACTGTAAACAATACAGCCCACAGAAGAAGAAATCCTGTCAGTATGCCATTTATTTCTAACAGCTGGCTACACCAGAGTGCCCAAAAAGTTGGCCATCATTCCCAGAGGTACGTATTATCATCACAGGATAGTTGATGGGTTGCAAGATTGGATGTGTGCAGTCTGTCAATTTGTGATTTCGACCATTTTGGACCAGACAAGTTGTCTGAAATGATAAATATTATGCGAATAAAGGAAGGAAAAGTGTGAAAATTGCAGAACTGAGCTTTACAAAATATTTCCTTTTTGTTTATTTTAATTCTGATAGAGATGTGCCCTCTGCAGGCTTTAAGAGCAGGCCTGCAGCAGCTTACGTCATACTTGGATGCATTTGGATTCTTATCCAGAAGCCAAGCCTCGGTGTTAATGAACATAGTCAGGGACTTCTGAGTTGGCTGAAGGACAGCGAGATATATTTATGAGATGTGGTGTTGGAAAATCCAAGCCAGAGGACAAACAAGCAAACAGCAATGTCATAAAATGGTACATTTTGAAGCTGCTACTTATAATGAGAGCAAATACGGCATTAAACAGTGTGATGTATGTGTGCATAAACAAGCCGAGAATGATCAGTGGTATCATGATGAGCTGTGTTGTTTGTTGAAAATACTGATGGTAGAAAACTGGAAAGAAACAAATGATGTTTCTTCTCAGAAATTGGGATCTCAACAAACATTAAAAAATGGGAAACATTTGCATAACTGAGTCATTCAGATTCATAAAGAGAATCAAAACAAATCCTCAGATAAACCAGTGTAATATAAAAGTCTGGTGTCAGAGAAAGATTAGAGATTTGATGGCACACAACGGTAGTAGGAATAATAACTCAGACAGAAGCAGAATGCAGCACAAAAGGGAGTAGGCCAAAATAAAGTTGTGAAACAAAGAAAAGAACAAGGTGCAGTCTTTGATCCTCTCAAAAAGACACACTGACAAGCATTCAGTCAATATTGACAACAATAATACAGTTGATTTGCTTCTTCCGCCATTGTTCCCTTCCCCAGCTATGAGATCTAACATCTAGTTCTCAAGATGTCAGTACAATTTCACTAAACGACAGTGTCTGATACACACACTGAAACTTTAATGCAACCTCAGTCCGACCTCTCTGTTTTCTGCTTTTAACTTTTAAACCCTTTAAAAATGAATTCACCTTTTGACACATCAGCTTTTCCTTTCCTTGAAAGCTCCTTATTATGAATAGAGAGGAGCAGACGCAGCAGACAGAGTCCCTGCTCCCATCACAAAGCATCGCCACAGCTCAGCTGCTGCTCTGCCAGAGTGTGTGTGTGCTCTGTTACATCATTTGCATAAATACTCACAATAGGATGAGCTGTAGCAGGCGGAGAAACCAGCATGGACAACAGCGAAGATCTCTGCTTGTCGTAAAAAAAACACTACAACTGATGCACATAAATGTTTAAAGGATATGAAAAAATCTAAGACTACAGCTGAGGCAGAACAGAGTAATGATGAGAAATAACACAAGGCAATAAAACTTGTGAGGCCTTGGCTTATTTTGTTTTGTTGGTAACACCCATTAGATTGGTACAATTTATTCATGCAGCAATCAATATTGATATTTGATACTTTTGTTGCACCAATCTACGTTTACTTGGTGTTGAATTTTCAAAGAATAAAGAAGTACTAATGACACAGCTTCTGCTCAAAGTTTTAATAAAAACACAGCCATCTTCAAGCAGCATTACGACACCTAAATTGTTGTAATCACATATTTTTGTATCAACAGTAACTGATTTCTAGCTGCTTTGGTAATTGTAACCTTAGTAAAGGGAGATGTCAAAGATGTGGTCCAAAAAAGCATTTTAAGTCCATTTATGGAGCCAGCTAGGCTGGATGGAAAGATCAGACAGACTAAAGACTCTCGTCTACTTTTCACAGACAATGCGCATGTCCTGTGCGTAGCGAAACACAGCTAAATAATATGCAATCATTGATATTTACTCTTCCTGAAGAAGTGCTTTTCTAATATTCTGCCACAAAGGAACAGGAGAAGGATATTGCAGGATTGAGGTAGAAAAAGCAAGGAGAGAAAAGAAGGCCAGAGAAGCAAGTAAGAGCAAGACTTAACAGAAAAAGCTAGCTAGCTAATTAGTTAAAGCTGGGGTTGGTAGTCTTGGAAACTAGCATGAATTTGAATGTAGCATTTCCTCAGGCCTCCGTCTAAGCCCTCCCCTCCTCCCTCGGAGCTCCTCCAAAATGACGCCACCCCCCCGCTCACATGCACGGGCGCCGCTTACTTGCGACCATATGATGGTGACTGATTCAAAACCGGTCCTCACCAAAACATTATCATAGTGAAAGTTAAAACACAAACAAATATGGCTATTGTTAGTACTCACAACTGTCATGCTAGCATTATCCAGTTGTACTGGTGGAACGATATCAGGAGAAAAGTTATAAACATATAATACAGTACCAGCTCTACTGTTTGTTAAACGTGTTCAGTGTAGATGTTCTTAATTCCTTGATGGTCAGTGAAGGCATCAGGAGACTGAGGTATACAGTGTGCGAGCGGGAGAGAGGAGAGACAAGAGGAGAAGTTCATCATTCAAACATTGATTGTTGCTTTGATGGTTGGCGTGATCACAGCCGACAGTGACCGGTTAGTAAAACTCAACGTGTTCACGAATCGGCTCGTCATCCCTACAGCGTCCGGACGGACGCTACAGTACATATACATTTCTGTAGGACTTACTAAGTGCCATTCATTCTTCTGCTTGTCAGAGCCCCCGTAGTAGACTCTGATCCGGACTACAGTCCTGAGCAAAGCACCTCATCGGGTCAGAGGGACAGGCCCGAGGTCGAACGAGAGGGGCAGTCAGTAGAGTGGGGAAGCAGAGGCAGGAGACGGGGACTCCTGCTGGGGAAATGTACGCGCAGGAGGCGGGCAGAACGGCAGGACGGGATTTGAATGGTTTAAAATTTTGGCACCCAAAAAACGGTGATTGGTTGGTGTTTTCCCAGGTTTACTCTGGCTGTAGATAGCAGCTCTTTTTCGTTCCTTTTTAAGAACACATTATGTATTGATTGCCATCAGGACATAAAGATCACCAAATCTGATTACCAACCCCAGCTTTAACGCAACCTTAAAATGTAAAAATAGAAATAAAATGTGCATTGATGGTGAAGCATATGAATCAATTATCCAGAAACATCCATTAAACTGAAACATTTCAAAAGTTTTTCATCAAACATCCAAATATGAAGTAAATGTTAAAACAACTAACTAGTAGGTAAGGTGCAGTTAGCTGTATTTAGCAAAACAGACAGTAGAAATATGATGTAATATTCATTACTATGTTTAAATTGGTGTATAATTTCCTTTTGTTAACTTACAATGAGCCTTTCATGCAACATAGGAGTGGGTCCCCTTCCACGGAGCCCGCCATGTTGCAACCGCCATGTTTCAGTAGCACCGAATGGACAAACTAGTAACATGTGTGTTTTTTGGATTCATTGGGTCGCTTTTAAAAATGCACTGGTAGGAAGAAGAAGAAGAAGGTAGGGTTTGTTGTTGTGTGTGAAATAATTTGAATTAATATAATTTCTTGACAGTAAAAACTTGACAAATTGAGAATCTTGGCATGCACGAAGAAGCTTAAGTCCTTGAAGGACTATTGACTGGGATTTCCCCAATGGGAGGGGTGAGTAAGGGGGCGTTTCCACAACTATCCCTTGCTTTTTAAACTTTTTTTAAGTAGGGTTCTATGGGACACTTTTGTCAATAATTGTATCACCCACACTTTGTTAATAAACCAGCCAGAGAGCCGGAACAGAAGACAGGCAATTAGTGCAGAGACAGTCAACTCTGCTATGCGGTACAGCTAATTTTAAGAAACTGCTATCCAAAAACCAATACATTTTCATATTTTGCATATCAAAATTGCAAGCAACAAATATCAAACTTTATGTTTTCCCATAGACGTAATATGATTGTTTGATACTAACTGAGGGTTAAACAGGGAGAAACAGAGGCTACCTTGTGTATCTGAACTATAAGGAGTAGACATCATCATGGGCATCTATATGAGGCAGCAAAGGGCTGTGACAAAGGTTTTATATTGTATTAAATTTCCATTTTAGCGACATGTTTCTGGTACAATTGTTGGTGGTATTTTTACTAAAATATTAAATACTGCCTTATTTGTGTGTTATTTCATTGGAAAAAGTAATAAAATTCACCATAACCTCTGCAAGGTTGCTAAAGAATGAAAAATGATCATTGAAAATGACTTTTAAAAGAAGTAATCATAGACCCGCTGGGAAGTTGTGCTGCTTGAATGTCCTGCAATAGAAGACTGAAGGTGACCAGCTGTCTCTCTTGCAGACGTTTGGTTTATGTGTATAATCTCGTTGAAAGTATAAAGCACACTCCAGCTATAGCCTGGTCCTAATAAGAAATTTCAGTTCTGTTGCAGATTCAGTTTGACTGGTTAGCTTTGAGGTGCTGTTCAAATGACGAATTGATACATGAATCAACTCATCTCCAGAGTCCTCCCTAAGTACTGTCTGACTCCCTGCCAATTAATAACCCAGTACGATTTTCTGCAGAGACATATTTCACGCGCATGAATCACTCCTGAAATTACTGGGGACCTGCTGATAGTTTAGCTTCTCCAGATTGCAAAAAACAGGCTGATGTCGAACAAGACAAAACAAAACCGGTAGTTTTCTTCATTTGAGCGAGTAATATAACATCAAGAGTGTTGGAGGAAAGAGACATTTCTTTTATATATGTGAAATTTAGATCCTAACATTGCAGCCTTTTTACTTCTTGGGATCAGTTGAATATATTTTAGTACAAACACTGTAGATCTGACTGATCACCTGATATTATTTATAGGTAGAAAGGACATTTCATCCATTGGAACATCTTCAGTCAGTCAGTCAGCTTCACTCCAAGCAGGCCATCTGGTCAAGGGCTTCACCAGCCCATGCATTATTTTTCAAATCAATACCTCCACATCCCAGAAAGTCCTGCTCTGACAGAAGACTAATTTCGTGATCAATCCATGCAGGTAATGATCTCATTAATTCACTGTTGATGCATTTTCAGCTGAGTGGATATTAACCTTTTGCCAGTAATCATTAATTTTCTGTGGGGAGAGGTGTGGTATGTTGTGATTGGAGCCGCATAAACAAAACAATTAATAGGCGCCCAACGTTAGAGGTTCTTCATGTTGTCCAGCTGACATCTTACACCCATATGATCGATCTGTACAACCACCACCAGAGCCACTCTGATCTGGAACCTTGCATGGGGTATGTTTTGCTCCAGAAGTGACAAGGGGGATTATTTGTGTTGGTTGGTGTAGTCATGCATGTATTATGAGGACAATTATCATGCTCTGAATACTTAACTATGCAGCCGGCAATCAGGGAAAAGTGTCCACCATCACTGTTTCCAGTACATATATACCTCATTCCAATAATGCTACTACTACTACTACTACTACTACTACTACCATCATCATCATCATCATCATCATCAGTAGTAGTAGTAGTACTAGTAGTAGTAGTAGTAGTAGTAGCATTATAATGATTGTATTAATATTATTATTATTATTAGTAGTATTATTATTATTGTTATTTATAATAATATGAATTGTAATAATACTAATGTTTATTATTATTATTATTATTATTATTATTATTATTATTATTATTATTATTATGTATAATAATGTGGATCATAATAATACTAGTGTTTATTATTTTATTTTTTTTCATTATTATTTATAATATTTTTATTATTGTTATTATTATTATTGTTATTATTATTATTATTATTATTATTATTGCCTTCATTAATCATAATGCTAATAATAGTGTTCTTATTATTATTACTACTACAACTGTACTAATACTACTTATTATAATAATAATTATAATAACAATTATACAAAAACTAATACAAATAAAAATCACTACAATAATAATAAAAAAACAATAATAATATAATGATAATGATACGTCAAACATTTTTTTTTTATAAATTAGTAAATGTATTTATATATATATATATATATATATATATATATATATATATATATTCAGCAGATATTTAAAGGTGACATCATGCAAAATTGACTTTTTAATGGTTCTCTACCTGAAATATGTGTCCCTGGCATGTCTACAAACCCCCCGAGAATAAAAAAAATCCATTCTGCCCGTTTTGATTTCTACCTTTCTGTAAATGTGTGTGAAACGAGCCGTTTCAGACTTCCGTGTTTTTGTTACGTAACAACAATATCCGGTCTGTCACGGAGTCAGAGCTCGGAGCTTGTTCAGCCCATAGACTGTATAAAATAATACTGAATCCCCCCTCCGTTTTTCACTACCTGCACAAATGTGTGCTAACAAGGAGCTTAGGAGGGAGGCATGCTAGTTGTAGGCTGTCTTAATATACACAAAGGTCGGTTTTACTCCCCACGTCTGCAGATTTGAAGATCTAGTGGATAATTTTTATTTATCATGGATAAGTGCTAGCGCTAGTTAGCATAGCTACATGTCGTAGCTGTGTACCAAGACACACATCTACATACTGATAAATAAAACAACAAGAAACACTAAATCTGTGACCAATCGTTCAGAAAGGTCCTGCTACAGGCGCCTCTCCGTCAGGATCAGATTCTGGATCAGATTCAGAGGGTTGAAGTAACGTGATCTCTGAGCAGCCGTGTATATTCAGCCAACATGTAAACATTAGATCAACGTGCTGGACAGCCGAGGCACATCCACTTCCTGAGGGGGCGTGGTCAGAGGGAAAACAGAGTGTTCTGAGGAGGACTGAAGAAGAGGGCTTTTCAGGCATGCCAAAATCTGATTTCAAAGTGTTTTTTTTGAACATAAACTTTAAAGACATGTTTTGGGGATCTCTTAGACCAATATATATTGATGAAAAAAGCGTGATATGTCACCTTTAATGTTGCCACTCTGTCAAGTTACCCTTTAAAATGTTAAATTATATACAAGAATATAACATTTTCTTTATTCTTTCATATCAGAAGTTAAAAACAATATGATCATTGGGGATAATCCTCCTAGGTTTTGAGTAAGTCCCTAATGTTCACCACTGCCAGCCACCCCTTCAAAAGTCTTGGCTATTCCAGTCAAAAAGTCTGGCTCCATCACTTTCTGCAGTTCTGTGTTCACAGAGTTAGCAGAGAAGCAATCATTATCTTTCATCGTCTGGCAACAAGAGGCAATATATACTTCCTGGAACGGATGCCAACTTTTCACAGTAATTCTGTTGTAGGCCAGTGGTTACAAAAAGGACTTTCAGCCAAGACTTCCTTTTCCATGCTGTGTACATCTGCAACGTAAACGCTGTCATTTCTTAGTCCATTACATCCCCAAGGATAGTGCCCACTCTTTTAGAATATAGATCTGAGTTCAACTGTAGACACACAGAGGCGTCACTGTGGCTTACTTAAGTGGTATGAACCCAAAAAAGGCACAGGCCTTCACTTTGTAGAAATGACAAAACCCTGTCAGGTTTGTCCTCAAGAGGAAAAGAAAACAACTTTTAAAACTATTGTTGAATTGGAGGTCAGACTGATCACTTCTGATGCCTTCAAGTAGTCGGGAAAAATAACCCAAGACGGCTTTTGCAATACAAGGTAGCAGATGTGTGTCTGTAGGTGAAATGTTAGAGATAGACCTGGTTGTTAGCTGAAGATACATGAAGATATCTGTCTGAAGAGGTAAACTAATCATCATCGAGTTACTGCTGATGGGAGTTGGGATGTCATTGAAGCAATTTTTCTTGCATACACCAAAAGCCTGCTGATACGACAGACCCCTGTGTAGACAGAGATCAGCAGAGAAAAACAAGAGAAGATGCAGGAAACACAAAAGTCAATGAACTTTCCAAGGTAGTGAGTAACCAGATTTTAGATTATGGTAACCTGGAGAATCATCACTTTGACAAGCTGCAACAAACATTAATCCAATTAAGAATCTTTTACATTTAAGAATGCATTAAAGTTCTGTTAATCTGTACCCTCTCTGATGCTGTTGTCGCCACCTCTCTAAAAGTAAACTACACGTCTTGTGAGTGATTCTTAAAGTGATTGAAATTGCAGCTGCCACAGTTGCTCAGTGAAAATTTCATCCTATATACAACCGCTCCTTACGTCTCTTTCTGTCTACACACTTCACTCTTCAGAGACCTTGGGTTCTTTGTAGAGCAAAATGCTTCTTTACATCCAATGTTTTTGCTTTCAGCACTTCTCACATGAGCCTCGATTCCGGTTTATGGGCTCCTGCAGCAGAATATAACACTCTATCTTTTTTACTGACTGCTCTGAAAGACAACAAGAGTCCTGTAAATCCTTCAAAACGAAGAGTTTTACAGAAATACAACTGAGGGGATAAAAACGGTACATAAAATGTACGCACTCAAAATGGAAAGGCTGATACGGGGCAGTCTAGTTTAGCACCAGTGAAGTGGTTTGACGAGCAAGTTTTGAGGAGATGAAAAATGAGTGCACATTTCAGTTAGAATCCAAATTAAGTTTACTGCTCAAGCAGTGTTCTTGTGGAGGAAGAAAACTCTGCGTAGGTAGAAGAAAGAAGTGAGTGTGTAGCTTTACAGCGAGACTAAAGAGAGGCAGAAACTTTCACACTTCGGGAATCAACACCCAGTGGCCCATTGTCTGGCACTAATGAGGCTATTTTGTGCGAGGGAAGAGTGTCACAAGTGTATGCATTCGTTTTCCATTTCCCAATTTTTGTTATGCAATAATGTAGAAATGCTAAAATAATGGTGAGATTTCAGAATACTGAGAGTAAGAATTGTCCAGAAATCAGTATTTGTTCCAGATTTATTGAGGAGTGTTGGAAGATATGAAAGGATGATAATTGAATGTTGTCATCAGACAGAGGACTTCTCTATGCACCATTTTCAGTTAGATTTAGTTTGGCATGTTCATGTCCACATCCTATCACAAGGACCAGACTACAAGGACCCACCCCTATCTGCTCTGTCCTCTCCGTCTAAAATTTAAGCATGAAGATCTGTGGAGCTAGCTCCAGTTTTGCACCTGATTGTAAGTGAGATGAGCTGCAATAACTCACCTCAGTCTGCAGAGTTGTCAATCAATCCATCAGTCCATTCACCAATCTGTCAATGATTCCATCTACCATTAATTTAAGATCTGTCCATCCATCCATCCATGCACCAATCAGTTTACCATTCTGTCCATCCATCCATCCATCCATGGATCCACCAATCCATCCTTCCCTCAATAGATCCACAATCCGTCCATCCATCCATGGATCAATGCATGGATCCATCAATCCATCAATCAATGGATCCATCAATCAATGGATCCATCAATCAATGGATCCATCCATCCATCCATCCATCCATCCATCCATCCATCCATCCATCCATCCATCCATCCATCCATCCATCCATCCATCCATCCATCCATCCATCCATCTTATTAATTATAATTATGGAAAGAAACAAGGTGTTTAAATATGGATTAATGTCTTTTCATTAACAAACTTTCCTCTCTCAAAGTTCCGCTGCACCTTTTTATCATGTTTGATTGCTCACTGTTGCAGCCTGTCATGACAACGCTTTACATTTCCTGTCAACATAAATTTTCCACCTAAATGTTAGTAAATGATATCCTATCCGCTCCTGCAGCACACTGCCTCTGTCAGCCTGCAGATAAAGTTTGAAGGAGTACACTGACCCTACATGTGGCATGCATAAATCTTCGGATGATGAACGGCACGCGGCTGAACAGCAAGCTTGAATGCAAATAAGACCCGAGTCATACCAGTACGCTGTGAGAGATGCAGGAAATGTCACATCTGAATCATCTGCATTTTTCAGACAGCTGCAGTGATGAGCTTATTCCTCTCTCCACCTTTCCTGGGGCTTGTTATGTGTCATATAATTCACACCTTATTGCCCGTTGTCATTGCAGGCAACATTTTTGAAACCAGAGAGCAGCTTATTAAATTTGTCTGAGGTCAGCCAAAAGTCTTAAAAATGAGCAGTGAAATTTACCATCCTGATCATCTGTGTCCTAGCTTCAATATCAGAAAGAACTGTTAGTATTTCTGCTCAAGTATATTCTTCATTTTCCCTTTGGTGAATATAAATTACAGAAGAGTTCAGAAACTAGAGCAAAAACCTGCTCCATAATCTGACAGTCAACAGGGGTGTGTCTAGAATTTGGGACTTTGGTGGCCCAACTCCAAAATGCTTCTTCAAAAGCCGCGGTTTTGCCTCAATTAAATCATATTTATTATATCATTTCCATACCTTACACACTAATATGATAGAAGCAATGTTTGGTTAATTTTATATGATGCCATCAGGGCAGTGTTTTGATTTAAATATGTTTCAGTGCTAACATTGCAGAAGACAGAAGCCCACCATCTCCACATCTCCTTCTACAATAGGGGAGGTGGGGGGTAACCAATCGTTATGGCCTCTCACAGGTAAGACATGCCTAAACATTGTCGCTGCTATGAGATCCTAACATACAGAGCCAATCATGGTCTCAATAAGTCCAATGCCACTATTGAAATAACAAAGGTGGATTCTAAATCCTTAAAAAATAAAGATACATATAGATAAATATCCAAGATATTTATGTATTATCACCAAGCAGCAACCTCGGTCTAAAAATATGAGTCCAATGCGGAAGTGCTAAAAACTGCAGTTCATCGAGGATCCGCTTTAGGCTGGCTCCAGAAGACCGGAAACCACATACACACCAATTCAAAAAAGCCGATCTTTACAGCAGCAACAGTTTTACAGCCTGGTACAAAAGACGAGCATAGTCTGGAAAGCTCATTTCTCGATCAGCTCACACTGTGAGGGGGGTGAATCTTTTTACAACACAGCAATTTCGAAGATAGTTGAGATTACGAGTCTTCTAATGAGAGGCACAGCTGACTTGATTGCCAGGCGGGAACACTGTAGCTGTTGGCCAGGAGGCTCAAAGCCTGCCTCTTTACGTCCCAATCGCTCGACAGCAGCAATATGGCTGCTGTTGACGAACTGGCCCTTAAAACAACTCCTTCAGAAACAGATGGGTGACGTCACAGATCTATGTCCATATTTTATACAGTCTATGATTATGACAAAAGAAATACACGCTCACAGCAGGTCTTACAGATTTTCCACTACAACACTCTACAAGACATGACTACTGAATATTTATTATTATATAATTTACATAAATAGTCATTCATGATGGATATGACTTCAAACTGACAGTCTATACAAATTGTTAAAGCTGACATAAAAATTCTGAAAAAGAAGCTCAAAACGTACTAGAGAAAATAAATGCGTCAAGGAACAATTCCAAAAATGTCCTCTTGAAGCAAAGTACCTTCCGTAAAGCTCTTTTTGTACCAAAGTTCATCAAAAATTTTGTGTATTCTTAAGGTCTAGACCATAAGCTGAAACCGATCACTTTCAAGGCATTATGATGTGTTCACTAAACATGCAGAGCTGTGTTTATTTTTCTGTCTGGGGCATAATTGTGTGCCTCATCCATAGCGGACTTAAACCCCTTTTTGCTTCATCACTTGTTTCCAGCCAGAGATGATGAAGACTTTGTTGTGAAATAAACTTTAAATAGAAATTTGTTTCTATTGGGTGATAGGGAGCAAGCAGTGGTTTCAGTTTAATCTTTCAGTGAGCGGCAACACGTCAATATGTTTGTTCAGTGGACTGAGTCTGGCTGCAAACGCTGCATCCTGATGTTGACAATGCATAAATGATGCAGGAATCAAAGTTATGTCAGGGTTTTTTGCCTGGAGCCATCCAACTCCTGACAAAGCAGTGCTGCCAAAGCTGAGGAGGAAAACTGGTCTGGTGCATGAAACATCATTATCACATGCTGAGTTATATGAAGTGCACTGTTCAGTAGACAGCATCATGTGTTGTGATGTAATGACAATGAGAGAATACCACAAAAAGTAAAAGGAAGCAGCTTCAAATATTGAGCAGTGTGTGTGTGTGTTTAAGCGTGCTTGTAATGTTTCTTAGCCGTACTCTCTTGGGAGTCGAAGGTTTGTGCAGTTTAGTGTAATAAACCGTCTTGGGATTACGCTTCTGTGTGGCAGGGGTTATTCCCAGCCTGCTGGTCCATGCTGTCAAACACAAGCGATATGTTAAGGTTGTTGAACAAACAAGACCGTCTCCCCGTCTCTGAAGCACCAATTTGTGTATTTACTGCAGGGAAACCGGCTCTCAAAGACCTAGTTCACAATCTAGAAGAAAAGAGGATCCTTGGTGCCACACAGATTCTGCAAACACATCGATTTTACTTTTCCCTGAGACAGAGAAACTGATTTTTAAAAGGTCAGAAAATGTGAAACTTTTAGGGTTTACATGTAAATCTTTTTTAACAAAATACTTATAAAATGTACGACAACCCCAATCACAAAAAGTTGTTAATAGTCTATTTAAATCAGAAGTGGATTGTTTATAAATCACTTTACACCTTTTATTTATTTGGAAATAGAGACAACAAAACACTGAAAAGTTGTGTTACATTAAACTAAAATAACCTGAAAGTGCATCTCCCAACTAATTAGGTTAATTGCAACAGCTGAGAAACATGACTAAGAATAAAAAGGGGCATTCAAGGGAGGCAGGGTTTCACAGAAGTAAAAATCATCATGAGTTTTTTTGTTAAGTTTTGTATTTTATTTGTATTCCTTGAGTATGTGTGTTTCTTAGTCAGGTCTGTTGTGTGTCCTGTTTTATTTTGTAGATATTGCACACTTGTGTCTGCTTTAGTTTTACTTCCTGCCCTCGTGGTTCCACTTTGATTACCCTGATTAGTTTCACCTGTGTCTCGTTGTCACACCTGTGTCTGATTATCTTGTGTGTATTTAGCCTCTGCGTTTCTCCATTCTCTGTTGATCATTGTGTGGTCTCATATCTTTCCCTGCATCTCCCTGCTAGAAGTACCTTTTTGGATTTGGCTTTCTTGACTTTTGTAGCAAGGTTTTTGTGCCATTCTTTGCCTTCTATCTTTTGTTTACAAATCTCATCTCTGTACATGGGGTCCGTCCTTTTGCTTTTACCCTTGTGACAAAAATGGGAAGATTGACCCCTCTGTAAGAGACTGCGTGAACAAATACTGTCTCACAATCTACATCATTAAAAGATTTAGTGAATCTGGACAAAAGGGACACAGCCAAAAAACTTACAGTGGATGGCAGTGATTACATAACAAACAGAAATGACTCTGTAGTGGAATCACTGCATTGGCTCAAACAGAAATGTCTTTGATAACATGTTGTTTCTGCATCCATATATGCAGGTTAAAATGATGCCATACAAAGACAAAACCATTATAACACAATCCGGAAACACTGACCACTATAATCTGGGTCAAAACCAAATCAAGATGGACTGAGGCAAAGTGGAAACTGTCCTGTGGTCTGAAAAAAAATTGAAATTTGACATTAATTTGGAAATGAATTCAGCGACCTCCACTCTGAAGTGGAGATTGAAACGTGGTTAACCTGGATAACCTTGTTATCAGTACACAGTTAAAAGCTAGCACCCCTCATGGTAATAGATGCAATAAAAGACCATGGCATGGTTAGCTTACACTTCTGGGAAGGCACCATTAACGCTGAACAATATATACAGATTTGGAGCAACATATCCTGCCATCTATACAATGCTTTTTGATGACTTTTTGCGTATTTTTCAGCAAGACAATGCAAAACCACATTTTGCACTTATCACACAGCATGGCTCTGTAGTAGAAGAGTCCAGTTGCTAAACTGGCCTGCTTACAGTCCTGACCTGGTCATATAACAAAAAAAATGGAGCATTATGAAACATAAAAATGCAACAACAGGCAAAAAATGGAAAAACATTTGGCTTACAAAGCCTTAAGAAACTGGTCCCCTGGGTTCCCAACATTTGCAGAGTGTTATTAAAAGAAGACATGATGCAAAAGGATGGTAAACAGGCCCTTGTTCCAATTCCTGAAAAGTTGTTTCTGGCATCAAATTCAATGAGTGTATATTTTTCATTAAACAATTTTTTTTTCTGTTAAAAAATGTACTACTACTTGAATTAAATGTTGGGTTTATATGATTTAAAACCATTTAAATCTGCTTTTATCAACATTTCACAGCATCTCAACTTCTCTAGAATTGGGGTTGTAGAAAAGTCTGTGCTCCCGAAGACAGCTTGGACACTTCTCTTTCATTTGACTGGTGAAATAAAAGGCTTATCATTTAATTGAATAGAAAATTGACAGAAGATATGAGAAACACTGTGCACAGAACACAAAATAACTGCATCCCACAAGCGTCTAATGAAAAAATCCGTCTGGGAGTCATTGTGGAGGAATGCTGTTGAGTTTTTGTGATGCATAGCTGGTAGAAACTCCACTGAGGAAGATTCATTTGTTACAGAAATATGTGGCCAGAGTGTTTTCCACAGTAAAGCTACAGTATGTGTACCTCCCAATTATAATTTAGATGCATAGCTTTCAGAGTCTGAGCCATTGATCTGCTGCAGAAGGAGGAGATTTGTTATGCAGAGGCTAGCCGGCGAAAAAATCCTCATTCCGAGCATAAAAACACTCCTTGTTGTTTCACTGATATGCAAACCAGACACACAGTGAGCAGAATGTGTCCCTAAATTGAGCCTAAATTCATTTAGAGAAAGTCAGCCTGCAGAGAACTGAATATAGCTCACCACAATGACTGAACGTCCAAAGGCATTCGCAGTGTTGTGACTTGAATCAAATGGAAGCCCGAGGCCATGCACGGACAAACTAAAACATTTTGAAAACCATTTCAGCTACTAAAAAATGAAGAACCCTTCAACATTGCACCTCAGATGTGTTTTATTTCTGACCTGTTTTTTTTGACAGAAGCAAAGAAAAACAACAGTATGTTCAAGGCTACCTGAGGACGACACTGTTTTAAATGCAACACCATGTCCGCGTATGAAAATGAATAATCATATGGTGAATTTAATGTTGTTTCTCCCTGTGATCCATGATTAAGAATGATATTAATAACTCAATGAGTCACGATCCAGTAATTAATAGCGATGTTGTTGGCACTGCATGTGAACAAACAGGTCAGCAGGACTATCACCTTTCTATTTTAACACTGTTTCCCAGGAAGCAGCGTCTAATTTTGCATTTGTTTGATTTGGCAGAGAATCAAAGCTCATGACTTCTTCTTCAGATGAACACCGCCTGCTGTTTGGTCCCCCAGATTCTTCTCCACAAGTCATGAAAGTTCATAATCATACATCAACAAATACTCTCACAGCTGACCGCTGAGCATGTTCCACCTGTTTGTACTGAAGATGTAGATTCTATATGTGAAAATGAGGCCGTTGTTAAATCTAAAAAGGCATTCATTGAGAGGAAGTCAGGATGATTTCCAGGAAAAGATGGGGAGAGGGCAGATGAGAGGAGGAAGTAACAGAAAAAGATGAAGATGATGTAGAAAAAAAAAGAATATGACCAATAAAGAGGACGAACTGAAGAAGAATAAATAGAAGAGAAGAACTGAAAGGCTCACAAGAAACTGAAGACATAGATGTACAAAAAACAAGAAGAAAAGGGAGGAGAAATAGAAGATGGACAAGAAGAAAATGAAGAAGAAAAAGAGGAGAGTAATATTTTTTTAAAAGATGAGGTAAGGAAGAAGAGGATAAGAAATAGGAAGGGGGAAAGAAAAAACGTAAAGAGGTGAAGAAGAAGAAAAGGAGACAAGAAGGAGGAGTGGGAAAAGAAGAACAGAAAGTGAAAAAGACGAAAAGAAAGAGAAGACGGAAAGGATGTGAGGAAAGTGGGGTGGTGAAGAATAAAGAAAGTGGAGAAGTAATTAGGAGGCATACAAAGAAGGGGTAAGAAGAAGGAGGATGTGAGGAAGGAGGGGAAAATGAGGAGGTGAAAAAGTAGGAGATAAAGGAAGGAGGTGATGAAGCAGGGGATAAGAAGAAGGAGGAGGTGAAGAAGAAGGTGATAAGAATAAGGAGGGGTGAAGAAGAAGGGGGTAAGAAGGTAGAAGGAAGTGAAGAAGGAGGGGATGTGAAGAAGGAGGGGATAATAAGAAGTAGGAGGAGGTGAAGAAGGAGGGGATAAAAGAAGGAGGAGGTAAAGAAGAATGGGATAAGAAGAAGGACTAGGTGGAGGAGGGGATACGAAGAAGAAGAAGGAGGAAGCGAAGAAGGGAATGATAAGAAGCAGGAGGTGAAGAAGAAGGGGGGTAATAAGAAGCAGGAGGAAGTGAAGAAGAATGGATAAGAAGAAGGAGGTGATGAAGGGGAAAAGAAGGAAGAGGTAAATAAGTAGGGGATAAAGAAGGAGGAGGTAAGAGTAGGGGAACGAATAAAGTGGGATAAGAAGAAGTAGAATAAGAAGAATGAGGGATAAGAAGAAGAAGAGGTGAGAAGAAAGAAGGGGAGAATATGAGTGTAGGGGAGAAGAGCAAGCAGGAGGAGATGTAGAAGAAGCTGCAGAGGAGAAAAAGAAGGAGAAGAAGAGGTGTGTGTTTTGGCATACTGTGTCTTTGTGGGGTAAATATGGTTGATAAATTTGCTTGTTTGGTTAACATTTAAACAATTGAACTCCTTCATCTCCAGTTCTTTTCATCTCAGTTACGTGTGTACGTGTGTGGATTCTTTGTGTTGCTCATGCGTGAAAATGTTTAATCTTCATGATAAATTTAGCTCATGATGCAGACATGCAGTTCAGGGTCGTGACTGAAATATGTGCAAATGTAAATATATGATACATTAATATTAACACTGAGATAAATATTCAGAGATTGCTGTCATTAAATGTAGTAGACAATTAAATAAAAACAAACAAATCTCTGAATAATTCAGCTACTCAAAATGACAGCGGTTTGTTTTGAACAACACTCAGTTTGTGAATGAAATGATGGGACGAGAGAGACAATCTATCTGTCTTTCAAACCCTGCGTCTTTGAAAAGCTGTTTTCACCAGTGAAAGGGTGTGCAAGTGAACATGGATGTTTAAATGTTTAAATTTGTCCGGGAGCCCAAATCAAATGTTTGAGAAGGAAGCCCCAAAACAGTCCATCTGTTGTTTGTGAGGCTCAGAAACGTGAGTGCCGAGCTGCTTCTCAAGATCCAAAGAAACCGCTGTGTGCATACAAGAATGTGTTTATACTGCCGCTGTTACAAAATAATATTTGATTTCAAGGCAGAGGGTTTTTTTTATCTGCCTTACAAATCAAGGTTATACTGAGCGACAGAGGATAACTCATCCAATTTCTGTGCAAGAGGCGTCCGCTCTTGGGCTGACAATAAAGTCAGCTCTCATTGGCTGCGGTGTGTGATATAGATGACGAGGTCAGGAGGGGACGACGGAGGAGTCTTAATTAAAAGTCACTGGTGATAGGACCCAAATTCAGACTGTCCGGTCATTTCTTTAGTGACAAAGAATCATTACATTAGACGTCAGAGAGGATCAATATTCTGACAGGGTGAGGTACCCTCATTCTCTTCTCCCTCCTCAGAAACCTGTGCGCTGACTGCAAACCTGCTGCAGAAAAGCAGGCTGAGGTCAAAGATTTGTTCAAATCAGCACCTCCAGCCCCGCAGCTAAGACAGGGGGAATCACTCTTCGTTTGTTGAGGCAGACTGTACAAGCGAGGCATCATTAAATTCCTTCTCACTGCTTATTGTGCATAATTCATATTCAGCCGCTGAAATATGAATGTTGCTGTGTTGCAGAAAGTCTGCCAGGCCGAGGCACAGGACCAAACCTCGAGTGGGATTTCAGGCAGAAGGAGAAATGTGCGGGTGAGGAGTCATTTGGACAGTTCTAGATCACCTGCAGCAAAAATCTATGCTGACTGCTTTCCTCAGCCGCGGCAGGAACAGATAAACAAAGAGGGCCATTGAACGGGTCATTGTGTGAATCATTTTTCACTCTGATAATGCTGTGTGAAATATTTAAAGTAGGCGATTTATAAAACTCACATAAATATTCTGTTTGCTGGGATAGACAGGTTGAAACTCATGTCAATTCAACTGGACAAAAAAGGCTCAGTTTTGTTTTCAACACACTTTTGCATAAAACCTTTGAGTTCTTTAATCATATCGGTCTAGTATAATAGGAGAAAACATTACCAGGCTTGTTGGGAAGGTTGAATCCAGGGAAATAAATCCATTTTGGCAGAGCAAAGAAAAAGGAGAGCACAAAACGCTGCAGCTTGTGAAGTCTAACCATGAAAGAAGTTCATACTCCTGACCTAAGTTGCAACAATATTAAATAGTAAATCTGAATAAAAGAAAAACACATTGATCACACATTCTCTTTAGTTTAAGAAGAACACATGTTCCTTGCTACATTAACTACAATGAAAGAGCTAGTGAAGAGCCTCCTGCACAAATTTGACCAATCAGAAACAATGACATTTTATAACTCTGTACAACTTAGATATATTTTGTGTCACTTTCTGAATATTATGTTTCTGTAATACCTGCATGCATGGTGCATTTCATTTCTTTGGCAAATGTACGGTTAATAACAATACTTAATCATTCGACTGGGTTCAATACTTGGCTCTGATTGGTCGAAACCCCCATAACAATGGTAACTCTTAAGCAAGAAAGGTAGATCTAAACAGTGAAAGCTTCCCCGATAGCAGCCTGATCACGTCATATCTGATCAATCTGCATAAAAGAGTGCTGTACATTTCTGCTCTGCCTATTGACACCATGGCAAAAAATGAAGCTTCATGGTGCGTTCACACCAAACGCGAATAATATCATTCGCGCAAACTAATTACATGTAAAGTCAATGTAGAGACGCGAATAGCACAAATTAATTCGCAAGACTTGAAATATCTGAACTCTAGCGAATTTATCCCGCCGCGATAGCCAATCAGCGTGCAGGTCCATACGTTGTGTGACGTATGGACCAGCGGAGATGCATTCATCTGGAACACATTGATTATATTTCTGTATGCACAGCTTCCCCAAACTCTGTGACTCTACCTAATTTTTATGGGATCAGGAATAAACAGGAGCTCACTGTGAGGACAGAGTTACAATGTTAAGATGTAACAATGTCATTTAGCACACTTTTATCAAAAGTGACATACATACGAGTGAAGAGGATTATATGGTGAGTTGTGAAAACTTTGTCACTTGAATCCTGCTTTGGGTTGTAGTAGGAAGTTAGCCCTGCCCCCTTTAGCATAACCGGCTTCCTCATTCAATGTCCGCAAGCTCAACCTTGTTTGATAACAACGGACTAGTGAGGCTTGGGAATCCCCCCTCCCTCTTGCAATATTTGCGTCTTGGGCACTCGTGTACATGCGAGTCATTTGTGCGAATTGAGCGAGTGAACACGAAACATTCTCACGTCTGTATTCGTGCGAATAGCGCGATCGTTCGCGTTTGGTGTGAACGCACCATCAGTCCCCTTTCAGTCTCATAGGAGGAGCTACTAGGCCCCAACCATCTCCCTTGGGGGTGAGACAAGACTCCTCCACTTCACATCTGGGTCTTGTCTCAACCTGTTGGGATTTTGCTTAATCACCTGCTAGCCATTCATCATCCCTCACTAAATCTATATTTATCATGTTAGCAGTGGGCTATAGGACAATCTGTTAAGATCTCATGCTTGGCCTGGCAGCATCTATTTCCTGCTCTAACCACAGGAAGTGTAGTGTTTTCAGCACCCAGCGTCCTTTGTGCACAAACACCCTCAGTGCCACTTGTTTGAAGGTGGTATGGAGGAGAGAGTTACCATATTTGTTTTCTTTAGCTACAATTTCCAGGTCCAGAGTAGCTGCTTAGAAATGTTTTTTTACAATAACTTTGTCCCTTTTCTTTGTAAAATACTATTGAATAAAAGCAGAACTGAAGCAAATATATAATTTTACAACATCCTTAACAGTCACAACTAAGGGAAACAGAACTGCAATGGGACAACTTTGCTAACATCCACTGAAGGTGAGGTGTTAAAAAGTTGCAGTCCTCCCTGCATCTAGTGTTCCAGTGGATTTGAGCTCATTGTTTAGATTATCTGTCAATCATCTTTACTCAATTCTCACATCAGGATCATGTCAGTATAACGCAGTGATTTTCCATTAAAAAAAATCTCTGATAAACTCAGTGCACACTTTCTGTACATCCCCGAACAGCAGACGGACAGAGTCTGTGACTGGCTGGTGAACACAGAGGAGCATTTAGCTGCTACAGAGCCAGATATTCCTCTCAGGAGTTGGTGGAAACAAGCCAGAGCTAAAAGGAGGTTGGAAATTGGACTGGACAAACATGATTTCATATAAATGCTGATGTTGTTTTGCTGAATGTGTAACTAGGCAAACTGCTGGCTCATAAATTTGGATTTAAATGCTGATAATATGTCAGTGTTGTGTTCACTGTCTGTTACGCTGCTCCCTTGTGGCTGAAGCAAATCAAGTACTCTAGGTTTAAACAGCTCAACACTACCAGTTTCTTATTATGCTTACTGTAAAGAGAAGAAAATATATAGTGAATCGGTTGTCATGAGGTATAGAATCTTAATCAGGTGAGGAGGAATCCTGCAATTTTTTTTAAATAAAAGTAATATTTCCGTTGAGAAAAGTCTGTTTCACTCACATTTAACCCACGTATAGCAACGGTTCACTCTGCAGCCTTTTCAAAATGAGCAGCGTTATCTGCTTTTACTCACATTAAAACAAGGTGAACAGGTCAGCATGAGTCAGCGCCCCGCCATTGAATTTTCTGCCTCGTAACTGTCAGACTCTGTGACATTTTCTTTTCCATTTATCAGTCCTTCAGCACCATTGTATCCCAAACTATGTTCTGTGAAATGCTTACTTCATTTAACATCTTCAGTTTTGTAAGTTTCTCTTAAGTTGTCCTGCTTTCAGATCCTCCTGCCTTCTCTCTGCCATCTCATGTCTCATTTCGTAGTTGTCAGCACTGTAACAAACCAGCTTCAAACTTTTCCAGACTTATTTTTCGCGTTAATATGATTACAGCTAGTCCGCCAAAATAAGACCCACATTCCTACAACAGTCCATTCCTCAGGGCAACGATCTGCTATCCAGAGGCTGACCAATCAGAATCAAGCACTTAACACAGCCTTATCCCTTAGACCAGCGGCGTCAAACGCAGTTCAGTTCAGGGGCCACATACACCACAAGTTGATCTGAAGTGGGCCGGACCAGTAAAATCATAACATAATAACCTGTGAATAGCAACAACTCCAAATTGTTCCCTTTGTTTTAGTGCAAAACATTACAAGTACATTCTGTAAATGTTCACATTTAATGAACTATCTTTCTACAAAAACAGCTGTTGTATTTTTTGCCATGATGAGTCTCATAGTGGGGGCTGAATATTTTACTCTTTCAGCAGCGCTGAAACCTGCTGCGAACACACCAAACACCCGGGTTACCCATTCATCTGACACAGAGTGTAATGTTTACTGCAAAAGAACAGAGATTATAATAATGAACAAGGTAAAGTTGATTATTTTGGAGCCCTCAGCTCCAGCATGACAAGTTTGCTTGCTGGACAGTTTTGTATGCAATTAAACAACATTAAAACATTTTTTTTTTTTTTTATGTGTCTGAAGGAAAAATTTTGACAATTTTCATGCAGATCAAATCTTTGTCTTTCAATCTGGTTGTAAAATGTTCCCCTCCTCTTCTTTTCTTTTCTCTCCCTTTTAGCTACTGTAAAATTAAAGGTATCCAACAACTGATGTCCTCAGTCTGCTCAGAGCTGCGAGAATAAAAACACTGCGCAGTACAGATTTGGCAACTGCATATGCAATAAGGATTAAGTATTCAACAAAGCCACGTCATAAACATAAGCGGTACATGTTTTTATCTACTGTATGTACATCAAACTTGTAACACAACATATTTTTTAGTTTCCACATTTCCATTTGGACCCTTTTCTCTTTCTTCCCCTGTTTGGTATAACGATTTGTCACATCTCCGCTGTGTGCTTTATCCACTGCAGGGATCACATGTGGATCAATACAATGTGGATGTATTCCAGCCTTATTCACAAGGCTCTGTCTCCCCCAGCTTTGCTTGCATTTAGGTGAGCTGCGCCTCTTGTGCAGTGATCCCTACAGAGTGATTCACTGTCCCATCTCGCTGCTACATCCTCCCAAATCCCTCTTTGTTGGCCCGCTCTCAACCCCTCCCGAAACATTATCAGTCTGCAAGCATCCTGTTCACCATCAAGAGGGAAACATTACATTTTCAGCTGTTGGTGCTTTCCGGCACAAAAATGAAAAAACTTCTAAGAATGAAGTGCCACCTGTACGGGCAATAACAGACTGGAGTTTTATCTTTGCAGCGTGATGTGAACAGAAGATTTCAGAGATTTGTTTTTATCACAGACTTGTATTGTAGGAGCCATCATGTGCTCTCATTGTTATATTGCTGATGTTTAGAGTATGTTTTTGTGTGTGCATCTGTGAGCGGTCACTTAGCATCGGCCTTGAGAGCAGGTTACATCCAGACTGAAGCGTAGTATTAATGATGCAAGTGCAGGATGATCCTATCTATGGCACTCATTCATTTTACCTTTCCTGTCACAACACTGAGCCGAGTGTGTATGTGATGACTAATATACCAGAAGACTAACAGCAGGGTAATTACGGGATAATGAATGCACCTGCATTTTACCTACAATGTCAGGGGGAAAAAAACACTTGCAATAAACGGAAGGAAGGCTTGTGCTTTTCAGCGTGGAGCCACTTTGTGTTTATACATTCAGCCGGGCAGTTGTTGGTCAAAGCAGCATTTTCCAGCCTGCTGCCACACAACAGTTATTTCTCCTGATGCATTGGCTTCGTAAACATTCTGCAGCTTTAAAAAAATCCATTTTTGTATTGCAACCTTTAAGTATTGATGAAGAGGTTGTAAAAGGGTGACCAGAACCCGCAGCAATATAAGCAGAAGCAATACAGTTAAACTATATCGACAAAGATGTTAAGTTTTATTTAAGGGCTCTGTCCTCTGGGTGTTCAGGTCACTGGATTTAATAGAAGGTCCTCCATCCATACGCCACTGCATTAATGTCCGACATAAACAGACTCCCAGGTTTACTAGTAATTAAAAAAGGTTCATTTAAATAAAACTGTTGTGAAGCATTGGTCAGGTCGATGATGATTTATGGCAAAGAAAGAAACAGGAAATTATGGTTTAGCCATTATACTGTACTGAATCAAAAGCTTCTGTCCTGTGCACACAGCTCATCAGTCAAATGGAATGGTCACACAAAAATAGCTGTGATATATGTATTTTAAAACGTGTTTTAAATGCTCAAAACACAAGATTCCAATAAAATCAGAAGTGGACAAGTGCTGATTGTACATGGGGAGCACCAGGGCATTTCCCTGTCTGAATGAGTCAATAGGTCTCTCTGGTGGCATGCATCATCCTATGGGAGTGTGACTCGTGGGGTTGACTCGAGTGCTTAGCCAGTTGAAACAGTGTTGCAGCTGCCGTCTGTAAAATAAGACATCAAAGCATCCCTCGTGACGCAAATAGCAAGTCGTCAGGTGACATATGAAGAAAGTAAAGGAAAGGTGCAGCGGGGAAGGGAGATAATTAGAAAGAGGAAGGCCCTAGCCGTAGATGTGGTGAAATGCAACAAATAAGTGATGTGTTCGCCAGTGAGGGGCTTGGTTAGTCTACAAACCCTGTTAGCATGGTTAGCTAAGTAGCCATGCTAATAACATTGCAACAAAACAGCCCTTAGGCTACACAGTGAGTATGTGTCTCTGTGGAGGAATTTAATCATAGCAATAATGAGTGCAACACTGCAGGCAGCGTTTCAACCAGTCAACCATTCTTTGTCCTTTGCCGCCCTCCCTGTGTGTCTGGGCGTGGCTCTTAATCACACACATGCTGCCAATCAACCTGCACACATGAGACCAATGAACTAATCAATCAGTTGGTCACTGGGTAATGGGAAAATATATTTTTTGTAAGAATCTGAAAAACAAAAATAGACAATAGTTTTATTTATTTTTAATTTGTTTTAGTAGTAGTATTTAAGTAGGAAAACATCAAATTGAAATTGAATACATTTGTAAAATTATACAACACAAACCAGATCTGTTGTATCACTGCCTTTATTTTAAAAACAGTGTTCTTTTAGTTCGCAGCATGAGAACTGTTAATGATCCAATAGCTGCAAACCAAGAACCAGCACCAGAGCACACAAAAGAGCAAAATCCCTGTGGCTTCTTAAATCGATGCATATTTTATTTTAGTGCAGACACTGCAGCCGCAGTCGCCATCACAGAAGGGCTGAGATGGTGAGATATGGACATTTTGTGGCCTCCTGTGAACATTTCACAGCATAATTTGCTGCAAACATATAGATCATATAGAAGAAAGTCACTGTATGCAACCTTTGTTCCTATGGATCTGTTTAATAGAGGGAGAGTTGGCATCATTACCCCTGAGTGCAGTCCCTGCTTCACTCCGGCGACATGAAGCCACTGCTGGGAAATTGAGTGTTTCTCTATGTACCAGAGGCACAGTGTGCTATTCATGTTTACACTCCCAATGATTTAATCCCAGTCAATAAAAAGTGATTTTTTTTCTCCCAATCTATTTTCAATCCACTCTGTTCCTGCTCTGCCATCTCCCTTTTTGTCTGATATACTGTATATACTGCTAATCCATGTTTGTTGGAATCAGACACGACTGACGTGCCTGTTTTGTGTGCCACTGTAGGATTAAAGGGACGCACATCAGGGCTTTAAATAGGCAGGAATATGCACAATACTTAAAAATATAATCCATGAATTTAGAGTTTTATGTTAAACCAGAATAAACACACAGAAAAATGTGTATGTACCACGCAGGCAGCCAGTACTCTCCCCAGTGTTGTTGTTCTCTACTGTATGCTGTACTGTTAAACTTCACTGAAGACTGCAAACAGAACGGTAAATGACAGGACTGAAGTGAGCTTATTTTAGCTGTGGCCTCTTTTTTTGAGACGATTAAATCTCATCAGACAGTTGTAGATTACTGACAAACAGCACCGCAGGGGATTTTTTTGCATGTAAAGTCAGCATGAATCACTTTTTATTTCATTAGGACGTTAATTTAAGACTGCATTTCATTTGAGGAGCCTTCCTGTCAGTTTGCCATCAGGCCATACAAACAGCACTTTCAAAAGATAATGAAATACAGCATCACATTCAGAAGATTATTTTCCCTATTAAGTCCTATTCAAACACTACAGGAACACCTTTGATACTTTGAGTTGGAAGTATAAAAAATGTAATTTAAAAAATGTAAGCTTTAGTAAGTGTTTCTACAGTGTTGTGTAAGGAATAACTGTAAAGCCAGGTTTATAATTCAGCTTCAAAAATCGATGCCGTACGTCCGCCTAGCCCTTTTCCGACGCAGTTACCTGACGTGCACCTCCTTCCAAATGTATTTACCCATCACAATGATGTGGATCGCTAGCCCTGTTTTTTCCAGAATCGCCCTAGATACATCTGCTCCATCGTCTTGTCTCTTGTTATTTGTAAAAATTGCTGTATGATTAACATCAACATGTATCAGATCCAATTTAACATAAGAGAATAGAAGCAAGCAGAAAATGAAGCGTGACTGGAAACAGGAGATCTGATTAGCATAGAAATCACACTACCCACAAGCCTTTCAGCTGAGTATTGCAGAGAGACGTGGATGCATTGACGCACAAGTACGTAGTGCTCACGACCGATTCTCCAATTCTGCTCAGGATTGACACAGATGCAGAAACCATGCTTAACTCCTCTACTATTTGTGGTGACTGATATCTGGTTCCATTCAATGTAACAATGCCATTAAAATGACTCATTACTCATTATTTTATGAGGTCACAACTATACAGTGGGGCAAAAAAGTATTTAGTCAGCCACTGATTTTGCAAGTTCTCCAACTTAGAAAGATGAGAGAGGTCTGTAATTTTCATCAGAGGTACACTTCAACTATGAGGGACAAAATGAGAAAAAAAAATCCAGGAAATCACATTGTAGGATTTTTAAAGAATTTATTTGTAAATTATGGTGGAAAATAAGTATTTGGTCAATAACAAAAGTTCAACTCAATACTTTGTAACATAACCTTTGTTGGCAATGACAGAGGTCAAACGTTTCCTGTAAGTCTTCACCAGGTTTGCACACACTCGCTGGTATTTTGGCCCATTCCTCCATGCAGATCTCCTCTAGGGCAGTGATGTTTTGGGGCTGTCGCTGGACAACACGGACTTTCAACTCCCTCCACAAATTTTCTATGGGGTTGAGGTCTGGAGACTGGCTTGGCCACTCCAGGACCTTAAAATGCTTTTTATGGAGCCACTCCTTCGTTGCCCGAGCGGTGTGTTTGGGATCATTGTCATGCTGGAAGACCCAGCCACGTTCCATCTTCAATGCTCTCACTGATGGAAGGAGGTTTTGGCTTAAAATCACACGAAACATGGCCTCGTTCTTTCTTCCCTTAACACGGATCCGTCATCCTGTCCCCTTAACAGAAAAACGGCCCCAAAGCATGAGGTTTCCACCCCCATGCTTCACAGTAGGTATGGTGTTCTTGGGATGCAACTCAGCATTCTTCTTCCTCCAAACACGACAAGTTGAGTTTTTACCAAAAAGTTCTATTATGGTTTCATCTGACCACATGATATTCTCCCAATCCTCTTCTGGATCATCCATATGCTCTCTGGCAAACTTCAGACAGGCCTGGACATGTACTGGCTTAAGCAGGGGGACACGCCTGGCGCTGCAGGATTTGAGTCCCTCTCGGCGTAGTGTTACTGATGGTAGCCTTTGTTACTTTGGCCCCAGCTCTCTGCAGGTCATTCATCAGGTCCCTCCGTGTAGTTCTGGGATTTTTGCTCACCGTTCTCATGATCATTTTGACCCCACAGGATGAGATCTTGCGTGGGGCTCCAGATCGAGGGAGATTATTAATGATCTTGTATGTCTTCCATTTTCTTACAATTGCTCCCACAGTTGATTTATTCACACCAACCTGCTTGCCTATTGTAGATTCACTCTTCCCAGCCTGGTGCAGGTCCACAATTTTCTTCCTGGTGTCCTTTGACAGCTCTTTGGTCTTGGCCATGGTTGAGTCTGACTGTTTGAGGCTGTGGACAGGTGTCTTTTATACCGATAACAAGTTCAAACAGGTGCCATTAATACAGGTAATGAGTGGAGGACAGAAGAGCTTCTTAAAGGTGACATATCATGCAAAATTGACTTTTTAATGGTTCTTTACCTGAAATATGTGTCCCTGGCATGTCTACAAACCCCCCGAGAATGAAAAAAATCCATTCTGCCCGTTTTGATTTCTACACCTTTCTGTAAATGTGTGTGAAACGAGCCGTTTCAGACTTCCGTGTTTTTGTTACGTAACAACAATATCCGGTCTGTCACGGAGTCAGAGCTCGGAGCTTGTTCAGCCCATAGACTGTATAAAATAATACTGAATCCCTCCCCCGTTTTTCATTACCTGCACAAATGTGTGCTAACAAGGAGCTTAGGAGGGAGGCATGCTAGTTGTAGGCTGTCTTAATAAACACAAAGGTCGGTTTTACTCCCCACGTCTGCAGATTTGAAGATATAGTGGATGATTTTTATTTGTCATGGATAAGTGCTAGCGCTAATTAGCATAGCCACATAGCTATATGTTCATAGCTGTAGCTGTAGCTGTAGCTGTAGCTGTGTACCAGACACACGTTGACATACTGACAAATAAAACAACAAGAAACACTAAATCTGTGACCAATCCTTCATAAAAGGTCCTGCTGCCTTTCTGGCAGAGGTTGGTTCTACTCCCCACGTCTGCAGATTTGAAGATCTAGTGGATGATTTTTATTTATCATGGATAAGTGCTAGCGCTAGTTAGCATAGCCACATAGCTACATGTTCGTAGCTGTGTACCAAGACACACGTCTACATACTGATAAATAAAACAACAAGAAACACTAAATCTATGACCAATCGTTCAGAAAGGTCCTGCTACAGGCGCCTCTCCGTCAGGATCAGATTCAAAGGGTTGAAGTAACGCGATCTCTGAGCAGCCGTGTATATTCAGCCAACATGTAAACATTAGATCAACGTGCTGGAGAGCCGAGGCACATCCACTTCCGGAGGGGGCGTGGTCAGAGGGAAAACAGAGTGTTCTGATGAGGAATGAAGAAGAGGACTTTTCAGGCATGCCAAAATCTGATTTTAAAGTGTTTTTTTGAGCATAAACTTTAAAGACATGTTTTGGGGACCTCTTAGACCAATATATTGATGAAAAAAGCGTGATATGTCCCCTTTAAAGAAAAGGTTACAGGTCTGTGAGAGCCAGAAATCTAGCTTGTTTTGGGTGACCAAATACTTATTTTCCACCATAATTTACAAATAAATTCTTTAAAAATCCTACAATGTGATTTCCTGGATTTTTTTTCTACTTTGTCATAGTTGAAGTGTACCTCTGATGAAAATTACAGATCTCTCTCATCTTTCTAAGTTGGAGAACTTGCAAAATCAGTGGCTGACTAAATACTTGTTTGCCCCACTGTATATGCATGACAGCAATTTTGGAGAAAGAATGTTTCGTTAACACCAACAATGACTGATGATCATTTAGGATCATTTCTGTCTTGGAAACACCTGCATTATTTTCCCTCTTAAAGGTACAGGACATGAATGTACGTAGAAGTAAATTGTAGTCGAAGTGCAGGTGGTACAACTTTGTAGTAATTCTATTCTCAGGAAGCACCGACCAAACAACAAATTTCTGCAAAGCTAGCTGCAGCTCACGTTAGCTCAGCAGACCAAGAAGAGTCGCTCCATCCAAGTAGCAAAGGCTAGATTTTAAATATCTGCAAGCCAGGAAGGAATAAACAGACTGATTACAAGGCGTGTTGTTCAAGACACGCTTCCCATAACAACTGCCGAGTCTGCTTCCTTTAGAAATCTAATATAATAATGTGTACAATGTTAAATTTTTGTTGATTCTGTATCAGTAGGAAAAATAAATCACAAGTTTGTATAGTAATTACACATCAAGATATTTATATAGAGAGAGATCTGTAAGCAATATATATGACCTTTGCAGTTAATAAAGTCTTGTGTTGTGATATTTTGTCTTATTTCTTCCTCTGTCTGTTTATCCAAATCTGCTTCCCCCGCTGTGACATTATTGAAGCATATGTTCGATCATCCCAGCCTCCTTCGCTGCTTTCAGCTCCCTGTGATTGCATTAGATCAGCTGGAAACTACTGGGACACGGTGACTGAGGACTGACCTTGTCCAGGACGATCTTTCAAAGTTATCGAGCTGGGCTGATTATGACAGTTGAGAAATGCTGGGCTGCAGTGCAGAGGATACATCACTGGCTAAAATTGTCTTCATATTGACCTCCTTGAAAAGAATGAACTCATTCTCGCAGTGGCTGGGGCGGAGAGAGCCTAAGAGCTGGGGAGGGATACGAGAGCACCCAGAAACAGCTGCTAAGTGTGTGTTTGTACTTGTGTGTGGAATATTTGGAGGTTTTTAGTAACGTTGTATCAACAGACCACAAAAAAACCCTAAAAACACTGCACATTTAAGACATAAATCAAGCCCTATATTTAAAATACAATTAAAAATAGCTTCCACATTAAGGCCATTAAAACAAGTAAACTACATGAATGTGGTTTTATTGTAATGTCGGAAAATTGCGTTAACACAAGGACATGCAGTCTGTGTTGGCCTTTACAGCTCATCGTTTTTAGTACTCAGCTGATTTCCCTGTAGTGTCAACAAGATGGAGCTTATTTGCAAGTGGGCAAAAGTAAGCGCTGTGAATATGTGTGAAAGTTATGAGTCATTATTTGTACCTATATATTTAAACATATATGCTTGAAGTTTGTGAAGGTACACAAACACTAACAGCTTTGCCTTGGAATGATTGCATTTAAAAGGAGTGAAAGAAATAAAAGAAGCAAAGACATGATGGATACTGGATTTTAAATGGTTTCGGTTTTGATCTTAGTATGATTGCTTTCCTTTGCTGTTTACCGTAAGTAACTTTTCTTTTCTTTTTTTTTTAACCCGTAATATCAACTGTGCTGATATACAACCAAGCGGCAACCTCCGGTCTCAAACGATGAAGCCCATGCGGAAGTGTTATAAACTGCAATACATCGAGAATCCGCTTGAGGCTGGCTGCAGAAACCACATAGACATGAATGGGAAAAAGACGATCTTTGCAACATTAATAAACATGTTTACAGCCTGGTTCAAAAAACGGCTTGGCCCTACAACGCTAATCTCTCTATGGGCACACACTGTACGGGGGGTGACATTTTTTCTAACGCAACAGTTCAGAAGATATTAAGATTCTGAGTTTTTGCCCAATTAAGGACATGATCGACGTGACTCCCGGTCGGAAACACATAGCTATTGGCTAGGAGGCTCACACTGACACACCCTGCCTGGTTGAGTTCTGCATTTCCAATATGGCTGCCGCCGTCGATTGGCTTCAAAGCAGCTCTCAGGAACAGATGGGTGACGTCACAGATACTACGTCCATATTTTATACAGTCTATGTATACAACACAGTCTGTTTTGGAGGTCTTCCAGTGACAAACAAGATCTAAACTCCTCCTGCTTGATGATTTCCATTTTCAAGTCCACAATTCTCAGTTTCTGTACAGCTATGAATCTCTTCAATCTGTTTTCACCATGTGGAGTTTTCAATCCTGCTAGCCGCCGGTAACTTTGATAGCTGTAAGGTGCAAATCTACTGCCCACAACCAATTTAACCTGGACTCACACCACACTCCTCCAACAGTCACTTGCTGTTTGAAATTGAGGAGTCATTTCTTTTCTCTGTCTTTGTTTATTTTGGAGCTTTTATACCTTCATTCAGAGGAAGGTGGACAAAGTAGGTAACTGAAAAGAGAGAGTGGTGAATGACATTCAACAAAGGCTGCAGAATTAAATCTTAACTGGACTTTAGCCTCTACCAAAACCAGCATTTCTATTCAGATAATATTTTCCACTACAGTTTTTTTTTATGTGTGTTTATGACCTAATGAGGGAGAAAAGCTGTTAAAAAGTGGCACCACTAACCTGGTCCTTGTTTTGATTCCCAGCATGCTTTCCACAGCTGAACAGCTGCTTGAAATGCACACTGAATGAGGCAATTTTCAATGGTGACCGGTCACACACAGAGGGTAATGGTGACCATGACGCCACATGTCGAAGCTTCAGGTGGATTGGAATGCCTTCTTCTTGGTTAAAACAAACAAACAAACTGTATGATGTATTGGTATGTAGGTGGTTCTTCATTATGTATATAAATATAAACAGACGGTAAAGAGTGTCTTAAATGTGAGAGGGAGTGCTGAAAATATACAATTAAATGGCCATGACAGTTTTCTACAAAACCCCGTCTTTTTTTTCTGAATCCCTCTGCTGTATTATTTGGAAGATTAATTTTTATGTACTTTGAGACTGAAGCAGAAATACGTCCAGCATTAAAACACACACACCCAATACAGAAGAGGCTTGTGTTTCCAGTCAGCCTTACTGACACTGCAGCAGAATAAAGGCGGCAACGACAGAGTTTCTGGCCCCTGTGCTCTACAGTGAATGTTCTTCTGTTTTGATCACTAATGTAGTATTTCTGGGGCCAGCTTTCCTCTTCCTGGCATCTTGTGAGTCGCTCCACTGCCCTGCTGACAGCAGCGGGTGAAGACTTTCTGTCCTGATGCTCCACAGTACAGCCTCAATGTTGTTTCTCCGCACTACTAATTTTTATTAAAGAGAACTTGGAGCCATCGGACAGAGTGGAGGGAGCAGGCAGAGATACCATTCCTATAAGGGAAGACAAGAAAGACTCTGATTTTTCTTTTCTAAAGCGGAGTATGCTAATAAATACAAACCCAAAAAGGTCAAATGGAAAGCAGTTTGCTAGAAGGGTTTAAACTAAAGCAAAAATTAAAATTTCACTAAGTTTTGATGGTCTTAATTTTTTGGATTATTGTTTTGAGACTAAAGTTTTAGGAAGTGAATAGCTTAAGGTCCTTCATAATGGAGCTAAGAGTTGGCTTTTTTCTTTCACCTTGAAGTTCAGAAAAATGTTGCAATACAAAAAAAAAGCCCAGGCTTGTTTTTAATATCTATACCTTGAGATGCTTGAGAACTGGTTTGACTAACAAGAAAAGACAGACTGTATTTCAGACAGAAACCTCTTTCCCTGCTGCCATCTGCATGCTAACAGTTGCTAGCAACAACACCAAGCACGCAAGCTAACTGTTTAAAATGTCTCTTCGTCAGGTAGGGCTTAATCTACTGTTCTTACCTCCAACAAGGTTTTGTTTTTGATGTGAGTGCTTCTTCTTTCCGTGCACAGATGATCCACAGAAACAAGTTTCCTCTGTGACAGCAAGATCAAAATAATCCAACAGCGAGCCGTGGTTTCAGACTGTTATCCACAGTTAGATGTATAGGTGTCACACAGAAGGTGAATATTTTTAATGATGTGTTAAGACTAAATGTGAAGAAAATGAATCCCTTATTTTACTTGCATCATTTACCTCCTGTTTATGTCAACCCCCACTCCAATAGCTTCTTGACTCATCCTGCTAGTAGCAGCAGCCTGGTAGTAACAGATGTGGTAAAACAGCTACTCTGTAATTTGTATTAGAAGTAAAAGTTAGCATAAAAAAAAACAGGTAGCTTTACTTACCGTCTCCAGCTAATTAAACCTCAGCAGAAGAGCTTTGAGTAACATTATCACGGGACTCAACTTTTTTATTTCTGTGAGTGGTTTTATTATTTGACATCCAAACTGCTCCAAGTCAACCCACGCTCATTTTGTTTGTAGGTCAACCGGCTAATGTTCGTTAGCGTCCAGTGCTACTGGTATAGCTGGTAAATGATAACTAACACTGAGGGGGGAAAAAAGAGACCATTATGTAAAGATCAGCCCTGCAGTGGTGTATGCTCTGGCCTGCTTTACAGTATACAAAATGAACCAAGGGAAAAATTCACCAATGCATAATTTTATCAATGAAATTGAAACAACGCAAATGAGCTATTTAGCTATAGGTGTGAAAGCACTCTTTGTGCGAGGTCCCTAGTCTCCTCCCCTCCCTTTTCTTCTGTTTCCCTTTCCCTGTATGTTTTGTCTTGTGTCCCTGCTCACCTGGAGATGGGGGTGGACTCAACCAACTTGCTACAATCAAGTCCGCTGACCTGCTGCTAATCATCAATCAAGCCATCCACTCTGTCTGCACTATTTAAGCCCAGCTAAGTCCTCCACTCATCGCCAGATCGTCCGTTCACCAAGCGTGGTATTCAGCTCAGGCCCCTTTCTTGAGAAGCGTTTTTTGAACTCCTTTTTCTTATGAATGAAACTAAATTTGTCTCTCCCTGTGACCAGATCTTCCAGCAACTTACTTCAACCAAACACCCAACTCCACAACCACAGCCAGCCAGCCACTCACCATCTGCAACGCACCCTGGACACCTGAACTCTACCTGCACTTCCTCTCATTAAAACCCTGTTTTCAAAACTTCATCCCTGCCTCCATTTGTGTCTGAACTGTGGGTCCTGACCTGGATTCGTTTCAACACCAGCTTGGTTGGACTAGGAAGCTGGATTTCAAGGATAGAAACCAATCGTCCGTCAGTTTTGCTGAGTCATATTGACTGTAACTTGCCAAAACAATCTGGTTATTCCATGTGTTAATTACAATCAATATCTACCATGATGGAGTTTGGAAAAAAGGAAAAATACATGCCACCGCAAGTCAACAAAATACAAAGGCTTGTATTTAAAACAAGGCTTTTACAACACGGCCTCATGCACATGTCCCGTTTGATTAGCTTTCCTCCACGAAGGCAAAGATGTGACAAATGCAAATGGAGTGTTTCCCATTGCTTGATTCACGCCACCCAGCAAATGTGAATATTTGGCGTAACAGAAAACCTGAGACAAGCTCCTTGTTGACTATCAGGCATTGACATTACTGGTGATCTTTAAACTTGGTGATGCAGAGACAAGATGGTAGCATGCATTAGAGGAGAGGCCCTACAGTATATGCAGGTATAGCACCATCTGTGGATGTAGCTTACACTTCTTGTCTTCTCAGACGTACAATAAATCTCTAGACTCTCCAGCTTATACAAAGTGAACTCCAGAAGCTCAGGGAGTTTGCACAGGGAAATCTGCACTGAAACACATCAGATACAAACGAAACTATCATAACAGCAGGGATATGTGCCTGTAGGAAAAAGACAGAGTGCGTCTTCATTTGATTCTCCAAAGCAGAAGAAACCTTCATAGGGAAGTTGGCACCCAAACAGCTGGTTCCATACCAGATTATCTCCCAGATGGGGGCTGTAAACTGCTACTTAGCTCTGGAAGACTATGGTGAAGACAGAATGGAGGTTCATGTTACATGTCTGAAGCTTTGTTACCCCTCAGCGAGCTGGAACAGCAGCGTGTCTCGGACATCTTCACTGAGGACAGTGAGGAGGATTTGGGGGGATTTCTTAGTTCTCCTGAGAAAACAGTACAGAACTATGACAAGTAGATGAGGAAGATGAAGAGAGAAAAAGACGTTTGCAGGGTTCATTGAGAGGTGGGGTTGTTGCGTGTGTGTAAATTTGCTCCATGTGGAATTGTCATGTTGTAGTCCCGAATGCATGAAGACCATCATTTGGACAGTACTGGAGGTAACTCGAGTAGTGACACAGAGGTTTTGATTTATTTAACCAAAGAGCCTTGAGTCTGTGAGAGGACCAGTGTTGTGCAAGTTCACACAAATTCACAATATTCTAATGTAAAATTACAGACAGGTATTAAGTGTAAAAAGAAAAGAAAATTTGCGATGTTCAATTATTAACAAAGACCCAACATGAAGACAGGATAAGACTCAGTCATATCTCATCTTAATCCACCATGAGCAGAGCACTTTGCAGTATTTAGCAAGTTATAGCGGCATTTAACTGGCAGAAACCTTGTTAGACTAATGTTAGACAGCCATCCACCTCAACCGAGTTGGGGTTGGAAAGATGGATAGATTTGATTAGAGAAAGAGATGAAAGTGATTAGATGGATAGCTGGAGGTCCACAGCAGCAGGCTGTCTACAGCAGCAACTCAGCAGAACCTACGAGACAAGGGAGCTAAGGGACTCCAGAAAGGTTTACTGTTCGTAAGGGTGAGATAGGATCCCAGTATGTCAGTTCCCCAGGCAGTCTAAGCCTATAGCAGCATAACTAGCTGGTCTAAACCTGAGCCAGCCTTAAGTATAAACTTTAGCAAAAAGGAAAGTTTTAAGCCTACTCTTAATAGTAGAGAGACAACAGCAACTGGGTCTCCTTAAGTACGGTCAACTGCCAGAATGTGTACTACTCTTGTGCTAGCAATCAGATTACAGCTATTAGTCATAAAGAAGAAGATAACTGAGTGAATCATCACGGCATCGCAGTGACCTGTCATGCTATGAAACATATCGGTTTTCAAAGAAAGGGGCCGGACAATAGCATCAGAGGAGTTTTGTTACCTCAGTACATCTCATTTGTCTGTTGAGCAACATACGCTTTGGATGGACAGGATGTTTTCTAAATCGCTCATGATGACTAAGATAGCATTAATTCAACTTTGCTTTGCACTGCGAGCGGCTCTGCAACAATGGAGGTAATCAAATTAGTCAGTCAGCACTCGCACAGCACAAAAGGGAGAGAAGATGCACACCAAGAGAGATGCCAATGTGGGGAAAAAAAAGATGGTAAGACGTTGAGTGAGAAGTAGGAAACATATGTTCCACTTATCTTAAGTGTGACTAAGCTCTAAAAGACTCACTTTCACTTGGGCAAATATAAGCTTCCCCATCGATTGCAGATCTACTCAATACCTTCCACATATTTGGGCCAACTTTTATCATTTTTAATGAAGCATGCCAGGCTTGTTAACAGCTTAAGTGAATTAAACACCCAGAAGGTGCCAATAAAGGTGCTGACTACACTCTTCTTGTATTCACTTTAATTGTTTTAGCTTTAAATTCAGAACATGCTCAGCTGTTTGTGTGGATGCTGAGCCTGAAGTTTGCTCTGCAGAGTGCAAAATCTGCCATAAACGCATAAGTCCATAAAGCACACAAGGTTGAAGGGTGCACCTTCACCTCTGGGCTGATTCAATGTTATAACCCCGTGTTATGTTGGATCACATGAGGGACTGCTGGACATAAAAATAAGGCTGTCACCTTGTAACTTGTAACTCTGCGGACACTTGGAGTTGCTCACTGATTCTCTGTCTCAGGGAAAAGCTCACAAAGGTCACAACGGCCACAAATATTAAATCTGTGATGGTGGCTTTGACATGATTGGTCGATGAAAATTGCCTCTCCTTTCATGTACCAAAGGTTACAATGAATAAAATGTCAGTGTAAATAAACACGAAAACCTTTATTGTTTTAAATAAATTGACTTTTGATGTGACCTGATGTTGTTTGTAAAATTTGTAAAAGAGTCAGTCCTTTGCTATTAGTCACTTTGTTTACTTTTCCACAGTGATTCAGAGTGTGTTATGTTAATTTAGTGCTGATACATGTTGCGGTTTATCATACAGACATGATTACAGGGAAGAATAGAGAGGAGGAGATGAAATATACGGCCGATGAAGTGCTGTAAATGCCACCGAGCGGACCAATCATAGGGCTTGCAGTCCGCATTGATTCTTACAGTTACATTTGGAGGAGGTGCACATCAGCAACGTGCGTAGGCCTCTGCATAAGTACGGGAGCTATGCGGACCTCTGGCGTAGGCAACGCCGTCGATTTGACATACAAGTATAAATCCGCCTTAAGTCTGGTTCTGCTTGGGGTTTTGCCTGTTCAAAGGAAGTTTTTCCTGATCTCTGTCGTCATGTTTTTCCTAATTACCGAGCTATTGTTGACACTCTGTGAATATTATTAGAAAGAACAGTTACAGTCTGGAGCTGCTGTATGTATTACAAGATGACTTGTTTTCATTTGGTATGAAGAAAATGTGACTGCTTTTGCGAGTTGAAATTTAGAGGTGGATAGCTATTCTAAATTGTTGCCCTATTTCCAAATGTATGTGTACATTTTTTGAAGGTACTCAAGGGCACTTTAAAGTATGCAACACATTATGTCAAATCTTTGAATTAAATTTTTTCTTGTACGACTGGTCAAGTATCCCTACATATATACATGCAGACTACGACCTCTCTTCATTGATACAATACCATTGTACGCGGCATCATGCTCTCTTTGGACTCTTCTGTTCAGTTTCAACATGTAAGACTCAATCGTTCTCATGCTGATGCTTTCAAGGACATTGCGTTATATATTAAGGTTTCTGCAAATGGAGTACAGTGCTCCATATGCAGGCAAGTGATTTCCTATATAGTTTTCCCGTAGCAAAGAAACATGTACTTGTAAACTTTAGTATCCTTCTCCAGACATGTCATCTGAAGTAAGATTGGCCTCACCCAACTCTGTCCACCTGTTGTTTTACATGTGCAGCCCTACCACAATTTCAGCATGCTATAATTTTTCAAAAAAGATAACATAACCCCTGTGTACATGGATATATCTCTTTGTTTTTATTTTGTCGAGCTCACACAGAGCAACCACAATAATGGCGAAAGGAAAATAATTATTAGCATAGCTTTTTTAATATCAAGGGAGTAGCTGTTCTGAGGCGTTAGAGCACAGATGGCAAATGCACAAACCCCTTTGAGTTAAAACTTCATCCTCAGGACAGGCAGACCCCAGTGAGAGGACCTGAGAGATTTCATACTTTTAAAGGACAAATATACAAAAAAGCATGCATGTTGATGAATTTAAATGAGTCTCTGCATTTGGTTCTTGTCACAAACTACCAACTAATTTCAAATGTTCATGGGAAAAATACAGGCATATCTCAGCACAACACAGTAAACAGCTGAATTTCTTTTAATCCAAATTTTGCAAATCTAAAAAGTCTGCTGGCACTAGTGTTGGTGAAATGCCAGTAACCAACTGTTTCATGCTTGTCAGGTGGCCAAATGCTTAAAAATAATTGAGGCATCATTGGCATTAAACAATAAATTAACAGCATGCAAACAGGCATGTTGGGGATCTTGTGTATCCATCTTTGTAGCAATTCTTCCTCTCCCCCTTCAGCTCTACCCAAATAAATGGTATCACCCTTCCCGTTTGTTGCATTGACAGCTACTCTAACAGCCTGAGGGCAGATAACTCCCTGGCAGGCTGACGAGGAACTCTAAAGGTGTATCAAGAGTTTCCTTTCTTTCTCAATATTTTATTCATGCAGTTTTCAAGAATTTAATCACAACATGTTCTGTAAATATTATGCAATTAAAGAGTTTGAGTATACCACTCATGGCAACCTTGTCAGCAAACACTTCTGATGAAAAATTCAAAGAAATTTTAGGTGCATGACACAATAAAACTCTCACAGAAGGAACGATAACATCCTTTCTTGCAAATAGCATTCACTTCACAGAATCCCATAATGAACACCTTGTTTAAAAGCGCCTCGTATGACTCATTGTTTTTTTTTTTCTTTAGTGAATGGCAAAGGTTTCACTGACGTTTTCTGACAAGTAAAATACAGCTGCTGTGAACTCACTCACTGCAATATCCAATGATCTCTCAGGTTGAATTTCCATAACAATACAAAATAACTAGTGAGAAAGATTGGTTGATTATTGTGCTCAACCTGCAGTGACAGGCAGCCATGTTATTTAGTCAGTTTCTTTAGAGTTTAAAGATTACCTTTCACTGACGACTCAAAATGTGACAATTCCTTTGAATCTCTTTAACATTGCTTTTTCTCTTTCATACCAGCGTCTCAGGTTAAACTTGTTTGGAATGAATGAAGTGAATACAAGATGTATAAAGACTTTTATGAATGATAAAAACATATTGCAAAGTTAAAGACAGGGATTATTTTCTACTGTCACTTTAGGATTTCTGCACAAACAGTAGCTTCCTAACAGTGGAAGTGTACTGCATCATGTGATGAACTGTATTACCCCATTCATATCATGTTCACTTGTCAAAAATAAGTGGTACAAATTATCCTTTAAATGTCTTACGTTGCTGTGCTTCAGCTATCATCAATTGGACCCTGTCTTTAAGGTCCCTGCTATTTGCATTGCCAGGTAATATTAAGCCAATAAGAAAGTAAGAGACTTACGTAAGTTCAAGCTCCTGTGAGGAAATTTTAGAGTCAACTTTGGGACAACTTGATTTTCACTTTGGCATGCATGTCAACAAACTAGACCGTTCAGATTGGAAGCATAAGAAGTGCATCTCATGTCTCACATCAACCTCATGTGCAAAAAATAAGGCACATTTTTCCTGCATGATTTGGCAAAAATACCTTGCAACATTATAAGCTGAGTGCTGTATTCGCTCTGTATCAGCTATGTTTATGTCACAAGCATGAAAAATATAGTTTATTTCTGGGACACTTCCCTTGTTTTCACACAATACTTTTATTTGAAGTTACATCCAGTACAGATATTTGGTTTAAAATAAATGTAATAATAATAATAATAATAATAATAAACTTTATTTATAATAATAATAATAATAAATGTACTCTCTTTTTGTTCGAGCCTACAGTGAACTTTATGGTGATCATTAATTGGCTGCGGGTGAGCTATTTATGTTCATTATTAAAAAACATTAGGTTACAGATTTTTTTTTCTTTTGCGATCTCCCTCCCCCTTTGCAACAATCTCTGCACCCCTCTCACTGCTCAGCTAATGCATGTGTGTACGTATATAACACCCAAAGAATTCCCTGATATGATAAGAAAACATGCATGAAATGGAGTAATAAGTCATTATGAATCAAACTTCTACTGATCAGGTTTTCTCCCTTTTCTCTCTCAATCAACTGATTAGTGTGTCTAGCTCCACCCTTTCGAGTCAGATAGATATGCTAGTATCCCAACAGAAGGGCGCCAAAAATGGAGGACGGTACAGATTGGTTACTTTGGCACATTTCCCAACTTTTTACAGTGGAAATGAAAATAATTATGTGCCATGCCAAACAGAGTTGAACCAGACTATAAGAAAAGAGGCTTTACACTAGACTGCTGTTGAACACTTTATCTTAAACTTACCCTATAGCAGGAGTCTGAGGCAATGAAATATAACAATACAGAAAAAGTGCATCTTTATGCTGAAGATCTGATTTGCTGTCCATGTAAGTGGCATCAGTATGAATCCTAGTTTGTTTCAAAACCAGCTAAAAACTCATTAAGAGCATTAAGTTGGTAGATTTGGATATCCAGATTCATGCTTGAGCATAAAGTGAATTCATGATAATAAAGTTGATAGAGTCTCCATACAGACACTGTAATTCATGCCAGATTAAAGATATAAAGATATTCATGGCATATCAAACCATACCCCCTGAGGTTTATACAAAATTTCCAACCGAAGAGGATCATTATCCTCAATGAAGAAGTGAACTTGGTGATGTAGAACATCTTAAGTGTCAAATTTATGCCAAAGTTGCAGAGATTGGCCAAAATTGCACAAAAGGGGTGCAGGTTGGTTACATTTGAAATACCACAACCACCACTACTTGTCTGCTTATTTAGAGCCCAGCTGGTAAAAATGAACACAATCTTCCAGCAAATAAAGATAGAGTTCTCAGTGGCCATGTGAGCAGTTTTAGACAAATACACCACAGAAGGGGGTAATAGGAACAAGAGAAGTCATTACTTCACCAGTTTAATCTAAGTAGATTTCATTCAAAATATCATCTTTAATAGCTAGAATACAGATGTCGTCTTCTCAGTAGAGATACTTCACGTTTGACCCATTAACATAAATGTTCATGCCAAATATCTCTTTCAATTTGCCTTAATTATCTTGAATTATAAAAATTCCTCTGAAATAATGAAAAGCAGTAATGTTAAGCTAACAATAGCTGAAATGCCCCTAGGTCCCAAGGCAAGCGTGGTATTCCCATTTCACTCCACATAAAAGTCTTATTCTAAAAGAGGCAGCCTTTAAATCCCAGGTCTCGAGCGGTGTCACATTGTTCTGTGTGGTGAGAGAGGCATGATCAGGACAAGTTAAATTTGATTTGTGATCAGTGAAGCAGGCAAGTGTGTTCAATTAAATATTTTACTTCGACTTGTTTCGCAGAAATGTAGTCCCAGGGCTGCGGGCCGTCATCTAGCACTCTCGTCTGCAGTAAGGATCTTATAATGAGAAGAAAAGGGGGGATGGTTTTCTTTTTGTCACTTCATATGGAAGACGAATGTACTAAATGTTTCTATTTAAACCGAAATGAATTGTCTATCTGATCCTAAAATTGAAAGAAGTTCTGAGAAAAAAGGGAAAAAAATGTACACAATGCCTGAGCAATATGACATGCAAGTACACCACAGCTTCAGGATCCAGGCTTCACTAGCAACAACAAAGCAGCAAAAGACACAAAACCTAACAAACAATTCAAAAGATTTTGGTTGAACTAACTGCTAACTTCACATCTTTGGATTTGATGCAGACATTCAGATGCAAAGCCCACACACTGCCAGTAAAAACCATTTAGAATAACAATTTGTTATGCAAATACATAGCCAGATGGCTTGAGATCTTCCACTGTTTGAGTCCTACATGACACCAATGTTGAATGCTATATAGGAGTGTTGGAATAAATGTTTAATTCAATAGGCCTGTATGGGTTTCTCATGCAGCACACTGTTGGATCACTTTAATTAGTTTGTTCTAACTCTTAATCCTACACAAAATATGCTTGTGATCAGATGTTAGGTTTAGTCGATTGCATCTCCAAAACATTTGTTTAAAAAGTAGGATGGGTTTGTAGGATAAAACACTTTTCTTATGAAAGAAAAGGTTGAAGCCATTCAGGATCCCATCAAAAAGCCTCTTGCTTTTTGAAACAGCTATTTCAAGTCAGCAATTTAAATAACAGACCTTTTACATCCACTTACCTTGTGAAATATATGTTAGCTGAGGATAAGTGGCTGAGGAAAAGCAATACTGAGTTGAAGCCGATGCAATGGCTTAAGTATGCGTGTGGCAGAGATGGGTTTTATGCAATTGTTCTGATTCTCTTTCTGTAGCCAGCACACGATGAGATCTGGCATTCTCAAAAGGAAGGAAGCCAATACGACAAAGGCAACAACCAATGCAACAAAAGCAATGCAGCCCAAAACACTCACTATACTGAAACATGAGTGTTCATTTTCACAGCTATAACAATCAATAGCAGAAAAAGCATCATAACAGATATGTCAAACAATAATGAAAGGAAATGAGCGTGGTTACCAAACAAAGTAATTCAAAGGTATCACCAGAGCAAAGACTGCAGAAGAGGATACTGGTGACAAATGAGAAGACATTTACAGATGGCTAGTAACAACACAGGGGCAGGATTTAGAAGATAGCTACTATTAGAGCATGGGCAGGATTAAGCAACTAGCTAGTAGCAGCACAGTAGCATAATTTAGCAGCTAGCCAGTATGAGCATGGTAGAATAATTTAGAAGCTAGCTAGTATGAGCACAGTAGCAGAATTTAGCAGCTATCCGGTATAATGCCCTGTCACACCTTGACGATTTAGCCTTTTGAATGTTTTTTTTCAATTTTGGGCATATACATAGCATATTCATAACTTATGCCCAACTATAGTCCACATGTGCAAAGCGCTTGGCAGTGTAATAACGCTGACGAAGTGTATAAAAATGCTGCCGCTCTTAAATGACAATGGACACGTTTTGAAATCAGATGCACTTGCATTGGTGATTAAAAAATGTGTGTCTTATTAAATCTCTGCAGTCTCTCTTTGTTAGAACATGAAGCCGTAGAGTGTCAGAGGAGTGAAACCAGCAGGAACACAGCCTCTGGTCTTTACATGAAGTTACACTTATTGACTGCGCTTTCAAAAATGTAACATTTTGATCTTAATTTCATTCAACAACAGCAGCTTTATCGTTGACCACCACCAGACTCCGACATGCTGGCTTCAGCTTCTGTTTCAGAGGCTCTGCTATTTGACACTGAGTGAGGGCATGTAGGCTTCTCACACTTGCACACACGCAGACACACAGCTCTACCATAGACTGTATAAAATATGAACGTCACCCAGCTGTATCTGAAGCGCTGTTTTGAGGCCAATCGTCGGCGGTAGCCATATTGCTGCTGTTGAGCAAGAGTGACGTAAAGAGGCAGGCTTTGAGCCTCCTGGCCAACAGCTACAGTGTTCCCGCCTGTCAGTCAAGTCAGCTGTGCCTCTCATTGGAAGACTCGTAATCTGTCTTTTATACCAGGCTGTAAACATGTTTATTTCTGCTGTAAAGATCATATTTTTTGAATTGGTGTGTATGTGGTTTCCGGTACTTCCGGAGCTAGCCTCAAGCGGATCCTTGATGAACTGCAGTTTTTAGCACTTCCGCATTGGACTCATATTTTTAGACCGGAGGTTACCGCTTGAGCTCTAAACGTCGTGTCAACAACAATCTACAACTTACCTACAACGTATGCGCAACATTTTTCGACTTACTCGCCATTCTATGACGTATACCAGCGTGCTTCAGCATGTTCTTAACTTATACAAAACATACCTGTAACTTATGTGACATACACCAGCGTACTCGCCAATTTTTTCATGCACCGGCATACACTGGCTAAATCGTCAAGTTGTGACAGGGCCATAATCACAGTAGCAGAATTTAGCAGCTAGCAAGTAGGCTATTGAAAGAAAAGCAGAATTTAAGCTAGCTTGTAGTGGCAGAGGGGCAGCTAATGGTAGCACAGGAGCTGAATTTTAAACATAGCAAGTAGTAGCACAAAAGCAGATATTAGAAACAAGTAACACAGTAGCATGATTTAACAGCTAGCTAAGCATAGGATAAATATTTATCAGCTAAATTAACATATATGCTAACCATAGACTAAAATCGTGATGCTATTCTCATTAATTCAAAACTTTATTCATGTAAAGTCATAACTTTATTCTTGGAATAGCCATCTATTGGCCCTTTTCCACTATACTATTCCAGCCCTTCTTGACTCAACTCGGCCCTACTCGACTCGACTCTACTCGGTTTGGGTACCTTCTCCACCAGCCCGAGTACCGTCTCATGGTACTCGGGTCGTCATAACACAGCTGCACAAAACCACATTTGGATCATTTTGAACGCTACACAAACACAACAATCACAAACAATGGTGGACATGGAGGCAATGGTGTACTTGCTGCTCGGTCTGTGGCCTTTTTTGTCGCAGGCCGAGCGAGAGAGGAAAGCAAAAGAAGAGCAAAAGAGTCCTGATGCCGGTTTTAAAAAATGACGGGTTTGATTCCTGTGTTGGGCGCGATTGGGAGTCACGCTGAAGACTCTTCAGTGACGACTTTCTCTGACCAATCAGTGGCCGGCAGTCCGTCAACGTCACCTTTTAGTATCGGCTCAGCTCGCTTGGAACCAGAGCAGAGCAGGTACAGAAAACTGGTATCTGACACAAGGTACTGCGCCCGTGAAAACGGAACACAAACCGAGTAGAGTTGAGTCAAGTCGAGTAGAATAGGGCTAAGACGGGCCGGTGGAAAAAGGCCATATATGCCATTGTATAAATCCAACCTAAGCTATTACAAAATATATAATACTGTTTGTGTAGGTGTGAAAAATAACTGTTAAGCATGCATTAGGTTTTATGGAGTTACTTTCTCAGCAGTTCAAACAGTAGTGTTTACTTTAGCAAACATTTGAAAGAAAATCAATTATATCACCATATGCTTCTGACATTTTTGCCTCTGACATACATTTTTGATATAAAATCCCTTCTGACTCTGCTTCCTTTATTCTGTTCTATAAGTGTTCAACAGTATAATCTACTGACAAGTGTGGTGTCAATTCTTACAATCAACAATGAAAGGAAAAGAGCAGAGGAAACACAGTCAGAGGTAGCAGTAAAAAAAAAAGATTCCAGGCAGAGCTCGGCCTTCTATCACGGGTTATCTCTAGATTCAACAGGGAGCTCTTTGTGCATTATTCAACTCTTTAGCAACCTCTACAAACACAAATCAGACACATAAAGTGGTTCAAATAAACCACAGTAGTGAGCTGATCCTTTATCATTTCACCTAATTTCAGTTTTATTATGCTACCGGAACTCTCTTTACAGCATATTTCTGTATCTGCAGACATTGACAACGGACAGATGTATCAATTAATGGTTGACTGGTATAAGGCTGATGCTGTTAATTAGAGAGCAGGTTGGCCGATGGCCGACATATAATCTCAATATCACATTGTTGTTGTTCACATTGTTTTTATCTAATTTATGAAGAGAAAAATACATTGGGTTATGTAATTAGATTGCAGAACATAACTGATATTTATGTAAGAAGCAATATGCATTATGGTATACATCATAACATATTAGAACATATTAAACACTAACTGTTTTAGATTTGATACAATGTCATTTAGGATGGGGAAACTTATTATTAAGAAGGACGTTAACATTGTTCGACAGCAGCCACACTGTCAAGGCTGCATGCAGTGTCTGCAGACATCACTTGTTTATTTAATTGGCCTTATGAGTGCAGCCATTGGATGATGCTGATTATTTCAAAATGACATTACTCAGCCAACTGACTAATTGGACTACCTCTAATGTCAATTCAAGACATGACAGGTACATTCATGTCATCCACAATACAATAGATAGTAAGTCAGATTTTTTTGTGTATGCTTATGAGGGCTTGTAGAAATACAAATCTGACTATTCAATCAATGACATTAAACACCTGTGAGTTACTGGCATCAGCTACTATTGTTACATCCAAGATAAGCCCACTGTACTGGAGAGAAGAACTGATATATTTTCTTATGAAAATTTGAAAGAAAGTGTTATAAAGATGAGTTTAAGATGAGTTTAAGATGAAAGCCAAAGTAACATCTTTCTTTAGTCTGGCCATGGGGTAAACTCTGAAAACCAATGTAGAAAGTGCCAAAAACTGTAGTTCCTCATCATTCTGCATCCAACGTACTGATAAAATGGTGAAGATCCCTTCAGGTGGGTACAGTCCACAGCAGAACAGACTCTTGTGTTAATTTGAAGCAGAAGCTTATTACTATGAAGTTCAATGACTCTTGTGTTAGTGTTTGTTTAATTTTCTCTCGCCAGCAAAGAAGGCTCAAGGAGCCCTCATTAGTCTACAGAGCTGTCAATCAATCATCTTTTTAAAATCAAATGATTAATTAAAACTACATTTCTCAGAAAAAATAACTCTTGGACATAAATCAGCATGATACAAACCAACTATAATGACAGAGACCATGATTCAGAAAAATAAATTTGATGTGTATTTTTATTTTAAAGTTTGTCCTGTATTCCATCTGTTAACATAATGGAGGCAGAGTTTTGACCTATACCGCAGCCAATCAGTAAAGGGGACAAATATGGCGTTCTCCTCCATGGGTCTCCACCTTAACGTGGTGGAGGGGTTTGAGTGCCTTAATGATCCTAGGAGCTATGTTGTCGGGGGCAATTGCCCCTGGTAGGGTCTCCCAAGGCAAACAGGTCCTAGGTGGGGGGACAGACAAAGTGCAGCCCAAAGACACCTTAAGAGAAAAAAGAACAGGACTAAGTGTACCCTGTCCGGAGGGCCACCGGAGCCTCACCCTGGAGCCAGGCCTGGGGTTGGGGCCCGTGGGCGAGCGCCTGGTGGCCGGGCTTTCAACCATGGGGCCTGGTCGGGCCCAGCTCGAATGGGTTACATGGATCCGTCCTCCCGTGGACTCACCACCCGCAGGGGGACTCACAGGGGTCCGGTGCTATGTGGATTGGGCGGCGGCCAAAGGCGGGGGCCTTGGCGTCCGATCCTCAGTTACGGAAACTGGCTTTTGGGACATGGAACGTCACCTCTCTGGTGGGGAAGGAGCCTGAGTTGGTGTGGGAGGTTGAGAGATACCCCCTAGATATAGTCAAGCTCACCTCTACGCGCCGCTCGGGTTCCGGAACCAACTTTCTCGAGAGGGGTTGGACCCTCTTCTTTGCTGGAGTTGCGCCGGGTGAGAGGCGGAGGGCGGGTGTGGGCTTGCTCATAGCTCCCCAGCTCTCTGCCTGTGTGTTGGAGTTTTCCCCGGTGGACGAAAGGGTTGTTTCCCTGCGCCTTCGGGTCGGGGCACGGGTCCTGACTGTCGTTTGTGCTTATGCACCGAACAGCAGTTCAGAGTACCCACCCTTTTTTGGAGTCTTTGGGACGGGTGCTGGAAGGCGCCCCGACTGGGGACTCCATTGTCCTGCTGGGGGACTTCAATGCTTACGTGGGCAATGACAGCGTGACCTGGGGGGGGGCGTGATTGGGAGGAGCAGCCTGCCTGATCTGAACTCAAGCGGTGTTCAGTTGTTGGACTTCTGTGCAAGTCACAGTTTGTCCATAACGAACACCATGTTCGAACATAAGGTTCACAAGTGCACATGGCACCAGGACACCCTAGGTCGCAGACCGCTGATCGACTTTGTAGTTGTATCGGACAGACCTGGCAGACCCAAACGGACAGTGAGGGTCTGCTGGAAACATCTAGCGGAGGACCCTGTCAGGCTGGTTTTCAACTCCCACCTCCGGCACAGCTTTGACTGCGTTCCGGGGGTGGCAGGGGACATGGAGTCGTAATGGGCCCGGTTCAACGTTGCCATTGCTGAGGCGGCTGTCCGGAGCTGCGGCCTCAAGGCTGCTGGTGCTAGTTTGGTGAGGCTATGGAGGAAGACTTTCAGTCTGCCTCGAAGAGGTTCTGGCAAACTGTCCGACGGCTTAGGAAGGATAAGCAGCCCTTTGTTCGCACTGTTTACAGTGTGGATGGGGAGCTGCTGACCTCGACTGAGAGTATAGTCGGTCGGTGGAAGGAATACTTCGAGGATCTCCTCAATTCCACCAACATGCATTCCGAGGAGGAACTGGAGCCGGGGGATTTGGTGGTGGGCTCGCTTATCACTGGGGCCGAGGTCGCGGAGGCAGTCAAACAGCTCCGAAGCGGCAGGGCCCCAGGGGGTGGATGAGATCCGCCCGAGTTCCTCAAGGCTCTGGATGTTGTGGGGCTGTCCTGGTTGACACGCCTCTGCAACGTTGCATGGACATCAGGGACTGTGCCTCTGGAGTGGCAGACAGATGTGGTGGTCCCCCTTTTCAAGAAGGGGGACCAGAGGGTGTGTTCCAACTATAGGGGGATCACACTCCTCAGCCTCCCTGGGAAAGTCTACTCTAGGGTGCTGGAGAGGAGAGTCCGGTTGTTGGTTGAACCTCGGATACAGGAGGAACAATGCAGTTTTTGTCCTGGCCGTGGAACACTGGACCAGCTCTACACCCTCGGGAGGGTGCTGGAGGGGGCATGGGAGTTTGCCCAACCAGTCCACATGTGCTTTGTGGACCTGGAGAAGGCTTACGACCGTGTCCCCCGAGGTGTCCTTTGGGGGATGCTCCGGGAGTATGAGGTGGATGGCCTGTTGCTACGGGCCATTCAGTCTCTGTATTGTCGGAGCCAGAGTCTGGTTCGCATTGCCGGCAGTAAGTCGAATTCGTTCCCAGTGGGGGTTGGACTCCGCCAGGGCTGCCCTTTGTCACCGGTTCTGTTTATAACTTTTATGGACAGAATTTATGGGCGCAGCCAAGTGGCAGAGGGTTTCCGGTTCGGTGGCCTTGGGATTCCGTCTCTGCTATTTGCAGATGATTTGGTCGTATTGGCTTCATCGTCCCAGCTCGCACTGGGACGGTTTGCAGCTGAGTGTGAAGCAGTGGGGATGGGGATCAGCACCTCCAAGTCTGAGGCCATCGTGCTCAGTCGGAAAAGGGTAGCTTGCCCTCTCCGAGTCTGAGGGGAGTCTTTGCCCCAGGCGGAGGAGTTTAAGTATCTCTGTCACTAAAAGAACAAGTTCGCGAATACAAGCAGCTGAAATGAGCTTTCTCCGCAGGGTGGCTGGGCTTAGTTTAAGAGATAGGGTCAGGAGCTCAGACATCCGGGAGAGGCTCAAAGTAGAGCCGCTGCTCCTCCAGATCGAGAGGAGCCAGATGAGGTGGTTCGGGCATCTGGTCAGGATCCCTCCCGGACGTATCCCTGGGGAGGTGTTTCGGGCATGTCCAACTGGGAGGAGGCCACGGGGAAGGCCCAGGACAGGCTGGCGAGACTATGTTTCTCAGCTGGCCTGGGAGCGCCTCGGTATCCTCCCAGAAGAGCTGGTGGAAGTGGCCGGGGAGAGGAGAGTCTGGGCTTCCCTGCCAGGGCTGCTGCCCCCGCGACCCGGACCCGGATAAGCAGAAGAAGATGGATGGATGGAAATAAGGCGTTCAGTGCAGTTTATCAACTGGCGATTCAAAAAGAGATTTTTGGTTGACAATATAATATTATGTCAGCTTAATTTGTGGGTGTTGGTGTCTGTGATTATCATATGTTGATTTATTTGTGGGAGCTAGTTCATGGAGGGTTAGAATTGTATTTCGCTTTTCCGTACAGAGAAGGCGACAAATCATAGTGTTCAGAAGGCTGGTTACTTTAGTTACTCCGTACATGCTAAATCATTATGGTAACTACCTCAGTCATAAGCTAATGAATTAACCACTGTTACAGACTCTTTAGCTGTGATAACTTTGAATTTCCATCCACCGAATATGATCATATCTTGCCTCAGAAAACCACATGGTGAGTGCCAAATGCTGCACTTCAAGGTCCTAAAAAGGATGATGATAAAAAGGATGATGATAAAACCAATGAGTTTAGAGAACATTTGTCACAATTTTATTAAGCCTGGCCAAAGTAGTGCTGACCTCTTAATGGTTGTGAGTATAATAAAGGTAGATGAGTCACTGATGAGTAAACATGATGTGTAGAAGGTTGCTCAGGTTTAGTTTTGAGCTGCTCCACAAACAGAAACAGTTTCAATGTCACAACATGACGATCACGTTACCCATGCATGTCTGGCACTTTATCTCCTTTGATAAAAACATTTAGGCCTGCAGAGGATTCTGTTCAGCTTTATTTTTAGCATTAATTTGTCCTGAATATCCTGAAAGAACTGGACTTGAATGCTTTTTTTTTTTTAATTCTCTCTGATTTGAATGACTTTGAATGAGTGTGTTCATTAGCATTTCATACTGCAACCAGTGCTGCCCCTTGAGGCTCTTAAGGTGCTGCTGTACACAGACTCATTATTTGCTCCTTGTCAACAGAGACTTCATTAAAAAACCTAATTAGAGATTTTAATTAGAGTCTTAGGATTATAGTTTTATATTATCAATATAATTATCACAACCACGTATGACTCTGTGACTCACCTTTTGCCCTGGTCACAACATTTCAAACCTGGTACAAACTTGATCCATGAACAAATGCTTAAAAAGAGCGTGAAATGTTTCGAAAATGATGTCATGCTAAGGCAACATGTCAATGTTGTATTTCATTAAATGCCAACAGTTGTAGCAATTAAACTGACAGCTCATCAACAGTTGACCCAACATCACTACCAACACTACACATATGATGGCAGTAATGAGTACATACACCACCATAATGTTGTAAGTTGACATGTGCAGTTTTGTTTTTCATTTTCAGTTTGCATTTGCTCTCATACAAAAAACAACAACAGGTGTTTGTCCCTGCCAATGTAAAAAACAAACAAAACAAATCCAGCCAATTAGCAACAGGTAGGACTTATGTACTGCACTCCAACCTCTGACAGCTATTTAACTCACTTCAGTCATGCTTTATGTGCGTGAATGTGATAGAGACATTGAGCTAAAGTGTGAAGAGATAATGAGATTTTAAGAAAAAGAAGAGGAAAGTAAAAGATTGCTTCATAAATGTAAAAAAACAATGAAAACTGTGTGTGTGTGTGTGTGTGTGTGTGTGTGTGTGTGTGTGTGTGTGTGTGTGTGTGTGTGTGTGTGTGTGTGTTGATTTGGTGTTTGTGTGCATCTCCCATGTCCTTGCCCATAAGGAACAGCGCTGAGCTGTGATAGCGATAACAATAGCTTTGGCTAATCCCAGACAGCAGACCTCTCAGATTTCCACCATATTGCTTGTTATTAGTTAGTGGTTTAAAGCTACAGTTGGAAATGTTTTTCAATTTGAACTAGGTTAAAAATATTCTGATCAATGCATGAAAATATTTGATTAAAGTGATGTCTGATCTCTCTGTTTTGTATTTAGATTTTTAAAGCCTAAACACAGAATGTTTTTAAGATTTTTAAAAACGTTTCCAGTCTGGATCATACAACCTGTCCGAGTTAGCTTGGGCATGACAAGACAACCACTGCAACTCCATGCAAACTAGCACCATCCTGCTTATATGTAACTTGTGTTGGCAGCGCACATGCAAAGATTGCTTTCACAGCTTTACTCTACCGTCATTTAACAGCATCTTTCTTCCAACCCCCCCCCCCCCCCCCCCCCTCCCAAACACACACACCACATCTCTGGTGCTGAAAGATAAACAGCTGACAGACAAAACAACTGTGCAGCACACATTACTTGCTACAATAAACTGTTTTAAAAAAAAAAGAACACACAACAGTTCTCTGGAAGTGAAGCCAAACTTGGAGCTCCCTTAGGCGACTAACAGCAGTATAGATCATAAAGTCTGTCTCCTCCATTGAAAGCCATCATCAGCGGACACTCGGGGTCAAGTATGTCTGTCCTCCTCCTTGGTCCTTGTGGGTCTTCAGGTGGGCGAAGAAGCCAATCCCTGACCCGCATATTTTGGGGCAGTATGGACATGTGTGGGCAGTGGCGATTGTGGGTTTGGGTGGGACTTTCTGGAAGTGATCTCCTTTCTGCGTCTGCGCTTGTCTTCTGCAGCACTGTGGAGTTCGGCATTATACTGCGCAGCTCCATCTGGGACAAGTTGTCTCCAGGCTGCCCTGTTTGATGCTGTGGCCCCCCAGGTCTATGTGGCACTTCTTGAGTTTTGCTTTGATGTCATCTTTGTATCTTTTCTTTTGGCTTCCTGGGGCACGCTTTCCTTGAACAAGCTGTGAGGACTTATTTGGGAAGGCGAGAGTCAGGCATCCGAATCACGTGGCCAGTCCATCTGAGCAGGTGTTGGGCAATGATGGCAGTGATGGTGGAGATGTCAGCCTCCTCCAGGACGCTTGTGTTGGTCCGTCGATCCTCCCAGGATATCCTGAGGATTCTCCGGAGGTACCTCTGATGGAAGGCCTCAAGTGCTCTCAAGTGCCTGCTGTATGTGGTCCAGGCTTCTGAGCCTGTGTGGGGAGCAGTACCGCTTTGTAGACCAGGATTTTGGTCTTTGGCTGGAGGTCACGGTCCTCAAAGACCCTTTTTTTCAGTTTTGAGTATGCCCCGCTGGCACGGTTAAGACGATGGTGTACCTCTTCATCAATGGTGGCTTAAGATGAGAAGAGGCTACTAAGGTATGGGATGAAACACAAGCAGTGGTAGCTTCTTATTAACTTATTTTCTATTTTGCATTGGTTAGCTGTTAGTGATTCTGTTGTCTGTTATGATTTCACTATCCACTGTCGTTGTCTCCAAATCCATGAGTTAGACGGACCTTTGATACAACATAATCATGGTTATCTCACCTGCTGTAGATGCAAACGAATGCCCTGGGACAGAGCTTCGGCTCAAGCCAAGCAGATTACTTCAATCACAAAACAATTGTTCTTTGATATGCAACTTAGTGAATTATTCAGTCACAAAATATCATCTTAGTTGATGCCAAAGAAACAGCTGATGTGTTAATTTTTTTAAGTAGACTAAAATGAAAATGTCATTGGTCCTTATTTAATCACAAGGTTTAAGGCAAAACGTGTGGGCTTGAATTCTGTTCAGCTTGGAGTCTTACCATGTTCCATGGCCTTTCTTTGTTAAGAACATTTCTTTCTTCTAGCTTTACTTGTGGAAGCTAAACATTTTTGTTCCTTTCTTTTCAGATATATCATGATGATGTATTGAATTATTTGTATAGAAGCATGCACACGTATGATGGTCACAATGGATAGGTAGTGAGGGGAAGCAAAGTCAACATAATTTAAACCACAAGAATTCTTACCATAGTGCCTACACAATGCTGACTGATTCACTGCATGCTGTTATTGAAGGGAATAAAAGAATCCCATGAATTCAGGGCTACAACTCATAGAGAGGCTAGTAGAAGTTTATCAGAAGACACAGTGAGCAGCATTGTGTCCACTGCTGCTAACACGAGTGAAGTCTCCTGTGAGACAGTCAGCGGCTGGCTGTAACCACTAATTTCCCCTATCGTGTCACGAGTGTGTCGGCCTCTAATGTGATGAAACCAGCCGAGTGCAGAACACTGTATCACACTGGCAGTGTGCCAGAGATAACAGTGTGAGGCCAGCTGAGACGCTTACCCCTGTTGCAGAATCTCTTAAGAGAAGTCAAACACACCCTGCAATTCTGCACGGAGACAGCCAGTCAAGCTGATAACGGCTGAGAGTTTAATGCTGCTGCATATTTTAAGAGAGAAATTGGAGAATTAAGCAGCTGAGGATTTGGATGCCAGGGGTGTCAGGGCAGGGCCTGCCTGTGGTGTGTCCAGGGCCAGGTGGCTTCGCCCTGAGGGTTACAGATGATCCAGCTGGGTGCATGAATTGTTGCTTTGTGTCAACACAGAACCTGCTGATGAGGTTTTCTGACCTGCAGCATTATTTTACTAACAAAGTAAAACACTACAGGACGTGACATTACATGTTTGTTGAGTAGTCCAAGTTGTTTGCCTACACTGAGCTGTTCTTTTGGCTATTTCATCTACAGTAAGGGGAAATTGGAAAAGGACAAAAATTGTCCAGAGGACAAAATAAAGTTTTCTCATTTCTCTTATACATAAAGATAATTTAACACTTGAGAGTTTTTTAAATTGATTGAAAGTTTTACAGTGAAGTATATAGATATTAAAGTCACAATGAAATACTGAAGATGTGTTGTAATTGCTGTGTAGCAAGGAATTCTGATTTCTCAGATGGAAATAACTTACTAAGGCTGGACACAAAAGAAGGAAGCAAAAAGTCCTCAGGTACAGTAACAAAGGTTCTCTACTGACAACAATACAAGGAATTGCTTTTGTAATACAAAAACTGGCTTTTCTCATGGCCTTCTTTTGAAAAATGATACACACACATCAGAATGTTGTTTTTCCTCACCTTCTCTACCCATTCACATGTTGCCAATCAATGTGTACAGCAAGAATAAGAATCTTCTCAAGATGTCTAACTCATTGCAAATGAAGTAAATTCAAGGTCCCATATAATAGTGTTTAAGTCCTAGATGTCTTTTTAGCTAAGTTTTGTGAGACAAAAAAAACCCTGATACAAATCCCATCTTTGTTGTACATCTGCAACCTCTCAGTTTCTAACCTCATTGTCTATTCACTCTGGTCTTAAAATATGAAGCCCATACTGAAGTGCTAAAAGCTGCAGTTCATCGAGCGACCTCTTGAGGCTGGCTGCAGAAACACCAGAAACCACATACACATCCATTCCAAAAAGTTGATCTTTACTGCAGAAATAAACATGTTTACAGCCTGGTTCAAAAATGGTTAAGGTCTGAAGAGCTAATTTCTCTATTGGCAGATAGACAGAAGCTATCAAAGTTACGAGTTTTGCCCAGATAAGCTGATTTGAAGCATGACTGAATTGATTGACAAGCGGGCACCCTGTAGCTGTTAGCGGAAAGGCTAAAGGCCCGCCTCTTTACCTCACACTAGCTCAAATGAAGTTAGGTTGTGTTCAACATTTCCATTATGGCACCCGCTGACGATTGGCTGCAAAACAGCGCTTCAGGAACAGATAAGGGATCTCACGGCTACTAAGTCCATTTATTATACAGTCTATGGTAAAGATGCAGAACATTCTTAGAAAACTCTATCTCCAGACCGATCAATTTGCTTGATTGAGGAGCTCTTCGCTGATTGTAAGGGGAACAGGTAGAGAGACTGGAAGGAATAAACAGAAGTTATAATCAGAGCTGTTTTGCAATAATGATTGGAGAGTGATATTAAAAGTCTTAATTTGTGCATTATTCAGCTTTTTTTCGTATCTTTTCTTCTGTTTTGCAGACACAGCTGTGTTGATTCCAGTTTGAGTGTTATTCCTCCTGTCTTGCCTTCGTGTGTAACTTCAAGTTGTGAGCCCTCGTTGTTGGAGCAGATTAAGTGGTTACCATAAACAAACAGATTAACACTAACTGCACCTTTTAAAAAATTAAAAAGCAACCAGTGTTTTCTTTGATCGTTTGATGCTGGGACAGAATGCAGACTTTTGAGTTGCTTTTTGTCTTTCTCTAACCTTTGACATTCTGACTCGTCCTCTCCATCCTGCAACACCAATGCAAGACCACAACAGTGTTATGGTAAGCGTAATGCTGATGATATCCCAACAATACATCACCACAGGAGTAAAGTCAAATCACCTTGTACAGGCTATGTTTTCCCAGTAGGTGGGATTCAGAAAAAATGCAGAGGCTTTTCACTTTCACACTTTCAGGGTTGGAGAATGACTCAAGTTTGTATGTACAGGAAAATTAAACTGTGTTTTACATTAAATGAGACCTCTGAGTACACTGTGGCTTTTCTTGGAACTTACACAATAGAAAGTAAGTATAGAAATGAACGCATACTGGCTCATTTAAAGTTAGAAAAAAACACTGGTGTAAATAGATTCGCTCAGCAGTGCAGTTTATGGAGCATTTAAAGGGATATATCAGTGTTTTTGAAGTGGGGTTGTATGAGTTTTAAATCACTAGTAATTGTATTAGCCTCAACAGATGCTGCTCAGCTCGGCCCATGTAATGAGAAACTGCAGGGGGGAACAGCACGCAAGCTAGGCTACCATTTCTGCAGACGGGGTCATTTCTGCCACGTAATTGAGCTTATTTTGAAAGACTCTGACCCGAGTACTCACCTCGGTTTAGGTGTACGCTCTACTGGGATTTTTTTTTTCACAGTCTTGCTCCTCCGCCTGCAGTGCACTGATCAGCTGTTCAGGTCTGCAGCTTCAAAGTGACGAAACTACAACTAAACCTAATAATGAGTGATTCTGACCACGCCGATGTCATGGCGTTTAGTGCGAACACACCTGGACAACTTTATGAGCCGGAATTTACAGAGGAAAAGGAGATTCAGTGCATCGGAGGGAAAGGCAGAGAAACTCCTGAGCTAAACTGGAAAACAGGAGAGATCCCGAGTTACCTGGTGGTGCAGGTGTGTAAACTGCAAGCTTATGCTGACAAAATGAGAAAACTACTTGCTGTCAAGAGTGAGATGTGGTAACCACAGTACTTTTGGACCTTTTTGGCATTAAGATGAGCCAGCGGATCAAATGGGGCTGCTGTCTGCGACGCTCACCGACCAGAGTCTACTGCCAAACTGAGTGCAAAGTTTGTTTCTGACTTTCTTCAATGTTAAATCAGAAAAGCCGAATGCAAGTGCTTCCTCAAAGTAAGTGTTCAGCTCTGACTGTTTTTTTTATTGCATAGTGACACAACCCATTATTTGCACGACATGTTTACATGATCAAAATAAACTGTGTTAGCTGCTGAAGGAGAACACTGAGCTGAGATAACAAACTCTACAGATGTCACTGTGTCTGCCGGGTAATCTTGGGCATTTCCTGCTTCACATAATGCAAAACTGAAATGCAAAAATGTCAAAAATTGACCCTATATCAGTGATGTACATTAGATCGGATTGGCTGATCAATGCACTGCAGGTGGAGGAACAAGACTGTGTCTGCAAATAGAGCAAAATGAACGGGCTTCGCTGTTGTAAAAGTAAGCAAAGTGCTGAAAAAAATCCCAGTAGAGTGTACACCAAAATCGATGTGAATGCTTGGGTCAGAGTCTCTCAAGATTAGCTAAATTGCATGGCAGAATTGACCCCGTCTGCAGAAACAGTAGCCTAGCATGCGCTCCATTTCTCCCTGCAGTTTCTCATCACAAGGGGACGAGCTGAGTAGAATCTGTTGTGGCTAGAACAATTAGTAGTGATTTAAAACTCATCCAACTCAACTTCAAAAACACTGAAATATCCCTTTAACTCTATTCTGACATTCTTTAAAGTTTTTCTTATCTCCGATTAGTTGTTAGCTAAGAAACTGAGCAGATTATACAGCTTCAGCATTAGCAAGGATGCCATTCCCTGGGTTTTTTATCCATTATCTTTAAGGCTAGTTTATACAGCGATGCAACAGGTTTATTCATGGTAAAGGGGGCTTGGCTTCACATTATGACACAATAAGACATGTGAAAAAATCATTGCAGGCTGTGCTGCTTCGATTGGTTCCCTTCAGATTGACATCAAAGGCCTGATGCCTATATACAGACAGCTTTAATGATATTTGTTCATGAAAGGGTTGAATACAGAAAGATTCAAGTTGAATGTTAATCTGAAAACCTTAAGATTTGTAGATACATTCCTGTGATTTGATATTGTACTCTTCTTCATGCCTTCACATACTGTATGTCCTTAGATCACATATCCCAGCTACTGCTACACCTGTGCGGCTCTTAATTAAGCAATCAATTCTGCCTGCAACCACTCTGTAATGAATGACTTGCTATTTTTCTTCTGAAGGCATGATTATGCAAGTGTGGCTTCAATCACTGCACACTCTTTGCTTTGCTGATACTTCATTTGTATGCAGCCACTTCCATTGCTTGCCCCTAGGAGAGCAGAGGTCCATATAATAGTTATTCCAAGAGCTCTGCTTTGAATATTTCAAAGGGATGCAACACAACTTGGAGAAAATTCAGATCAGTACAGATGGATTAATCAATGCTTTGGTATTTCACAAAGGAAGCCTGCATTAAGTTCAAAGAGTAGGACTTGTTAGCCAAACGCACATGGGGGATGCTTTATTATCTTCTCCAGAGCTGCTGCAGCCCATGATTCAGTTATTGACATTTTTATAGACTCCTCTTTATTGATCTGTGTAAAAATGTAGGGAGTTTTAATTGAAGGGAAGTCGTTATAAAATAGCAGCTCATACTATGGATCTGCCCGCGTTGTCCTATAGTGCCGAATACTTGGAAGACAGAGCTTAGTGCTAAAAATACAGACATAAGGACGTGTGTCTTCACTTGTATGTTTCATCCTCAGAGACTTACCTCTCGGCGCTTAACTGAGATTTTGTGCTTAATGATGTGTCTAATATGTTGTCAGAGGAATTGTCTGGAAAGTGTGAGATCTGTCTTTTCCCCTGTCGCCCGTGCAAGATTAGATCTGTTAATTGCTCTAATAAGAAGCCGTTCTTACATCTCTCTGACATATGCATGAGGCCATTAAATCTAATGCAAGGCCACAGTGAAATTAAATGAAAGATCTATAGAGGGCTGAAATGCAGAGTCTGGAGATTTGAATGTGTTTAGAGAAAAAGTAGTAGGCCTCATTTACCGATACCTAAACCTTGATATCAAAATCATGAGGGACCCCACACATTATGACAAATAATACAACTACTTTAAAAATTACAAAATAAAACTACATGTCTACAAAAAATGAACACTGGACATTAATCAATATAATAAGAAAAAACTGCTATGGCAGTAAACTTTTTTGAGAAAAATTGATTTGACATGTATTTCTATTTTCTAGCTAGACCCTTGTTCCATCTGCAGGTTTTATGGCTTAAGGCTGCATTGAATCTACGCTTTAGATATGCAGTAGTGGCCAAGGTAGTCATGAGCACTACATACTTTTATGTTGGAGTGTCTTCATCGCTCTGCAACTCTCTAACCAAAATCTGGTTACTTTTGTGGAGAAGGGAAAATTTGGCTCAAAGTCAGTTCAATTATCTTGTACTGTATACCCTGCATAAGGTGGATCATAAACTTGCTCTAAAACAGCAACATGTTGCACCTGCATTCTTAATTAGATGAACGCCATGTGCTCATACTGTATGTTGGAAACTCCTGCCAGCTGTTTTTTATAACAAGTAAAAGTAAATGCATCTCCATTGCCAAAGAAACAAGCCTGGGTTTACCTAAGTTAGAATCTTGAAACAGTTATGCAGAGGACTTCTTTATGTAATAAAACTTTAGTTGATGTTATTTATAGAAATATACTTGCTTGCTTGTGCAGTTCATACCAAACATTGTATGAATGAAATAAAGTTAAACTACTGAAATCGTTTATTTATCTGTTTTTAATAATGAACAGGTGTGGAAATAAGGAAAAGACTAACCTGTCATGAGTGGTTGTCAGTGCTTCTCATGTTTTCTTCTTCTGTTGAGTTTTATGGCGGTTGGCATCTATATAAGTTACATTACCGCCAGCTACTGGTTTGTAATAGTCCTACATAGCAAAGTGATGATGTTTTGAAGAAATGTATTTATTGGGATAAACCCCTTGATATGTGTCATCTCATTTTAGAGGTGGTCCCAAACAGACATTCACAAATAGAAAACAGTACAATACAATATATACAACAAAACATGTGTCCACCCAAAGTGATTCCTCTTTCTAAAATACACAGTTCTACACCCATATACAATTATCTGGGTTAACCCAGTCCTTCCCTAAATGTTATGCCAACTCCTCCCCAGTGGTGTCCACAATGTCCAAGAATCTTCATGCAGTGTCCAGCACCCTTTGTAATCTTTCTGACTTCCCTTGTATCTCTGCTGCACAGTTAATCGCCATAGATATAAACCTTTTCATGCTTTGTATTTTTCTTCATGTTGTACTTTGAAGTTACCAACCTTGTATTACCTGTTTTGTTGTACTTCCTGATTTCCTAGTGTTGTTAATTTATCATATCATGTGTTTAAGTCGTCATTTGTAGTGTTTCCTGTTTTTGTAGTATTGTCACCGTCTGTTTTCGAAACCGCCTACTATACTAGCAGTGCATCCTGATTTGGCCAAAATTCAGTATGTAGTATGTGAACAAGAGCAAAATCTGCAGTATGACAAAACTCAACGGATGTCAACTGATTCAGGAAAATTACTCCCGCTTTCCTAAACCGGAAATTAAGTGACATCTTGCCCAGCGTACTGCAACACAGATCGAACAGAACAGTCATAATACATACTACCTACAAACACTGTTTGTAGGTAGTGTGGAGCAGGCCATACTGTGTTTGTAGGTAGTATGTAGCAGGCCGTTTCAACAGCCCTAGTGTTGTTAGTTTATCATTTAATATGTTTAAGTTGTCATTTGTAGTGTTTCCTGTTTTTTTTCTGTAGTATTGTCACCCAGTCTGTCAAGTGTAATTTTACCTCCTGTGTTCTCCCTCATTTGTCCCGCCCTGATTCATTTCACCTGTGCCTCATTTGTCACACCTGTGCTTGATTACCCGGCATGTATGTAGTCTCTGTGTTTCCTTCCCCTCTGTTTCAGTTATTTGCATACTTTCACCAGTGAGCTCGAGGTCCTTGTGTGGTTTTAGAACTTTTTAAAGTATGTTCTTGAGCGTTTTCTAGATTTTTCTCTTACCTTAGAAAAAATCCAAGCAAAACCTTGACAAATGTCAGAATCTCTATAAACTCTGAGTGGATTTTGCTGAGTAAGGCTGGCCACACACTACGTACTACTATTTTAGGCCCAATATGCCACCCTTAATGATCGGGGCTTGTCTTAACCAACTATATGTCCAAATAATCCTCCAGTGTGTGACCGGCTTTATTTAAATTGGTGATAAGGACCAGTATTTTAAGATTTACACACTTCTTAAATATGAACATCTTCAGGAAAATGCTGATAGTTTTGGTTGCCAGTTAGACTAAATTGTCTCTTTTCTGAGACATTTTTAAACATAAAAGCTAAATATTTGCTCTGGATTAACGGTAAATGATCCTATTCTGTCCAGTCCTGGGAGTGACTGATTTGTGTATCATACTGAGCGAATATATCAGAGAGAATCTTTTCATTCCATTGATCTGCATCTCTCCCCTGACATTTCTGTCCAACCACCCTGAAATGTGAGGCTCAGTATAAATGAGTGGGTATTCTGTGGGTTTATTTCTGCCACAAATTTAACTTAGTTTCAGGTGGATATCTGCAATCTGTCAGGTAACTTTAAATCTCAGAGGTGGGATTTGTATTAGAAATGGGATCAGATTACAAATGTCAGTCAATGTCAGAGCAGCTGAGGGATCTGAGGATGCGGAAAATGACATTTTGCTTAATATCAGTTGTCTTCTGGTATGGCTTTTCAAGATGACAAAGAAGCAGTTTTATTTTTGACTAAGAGTGAGCAAGTTTTACCTCCAGGCTTCCCATACTACAACATTTTTATCTGATTAATTTGACCTTTTCAAACTATTCACCATCTGGAAAAGGAGGTGATTTTCTCTACATCTCCTTATCTTTTACTCATTGTACAAAAACCTGTGCCTCTAATTTCTCATAACTCATGAGAAATAAACCCCCACAAGACTTTCTATTAAAATAAAACGATGAATTTCTTTCCATATCAAGTGTGAATCATGCGTATTGAAGTCATTTCAAAGGATATGACAGCTTTAGAAGTTATGAAGCCCCCCCAAACAAGATTGCGGTGTACCTCGGGCACAGAGTCCGATTTAGTACTCCAAACACGTCATACTGGAGCACAACAAGGCTGCCGATCCTGAATGCTTAATTTGCGGCCAGTGGGATGCTTTATCCAGAGATATAAACAAGTGCAGGCCCTATTGCATGCACCGTCACGTGGGGCGAGCATGGGCTGAATTGTTAAACAGTATACGGAGCCTCCTTGTTAACCCCCAGAGCCAGATTCCAAGCATTCATTCAAGAAGACTCCAGACCTTGAACATCAAGTTGTGCATAGCAATTGAAATCATAACTCCAAGGATCTGGGCAGGAGCAACGCTGCAAGTTTTTCATTATCTTTGGCTCTTGGCGTCACAGCAACAATACCCTGTGAATGCAAATGGCCTAGACTGAAATAGAAAGACACAATTAATAAGAAGTTCTCATATCAGCTTCCCCTTAGAAACGATATCTTGCATTCGGAAACATGAACTGTTGATTAATTGTTCTGACAAAAGGCTTTTTATTTCAATGCATTTGAACCTTATGCACAAGGATGGGAAATTATCCTTAATTGTTGCTTAACAAACTCTTAAAATCGTATGTATTGACATTTAGATTTCTTATTGCTGAGACTTGACGGTGTATGATTCATAACTGGAAAAGCATCCTTCATCCTTTGATTGCGAACATGATTTAGTGCCAACATGACACGTGTGTTAACCTTTTATCACAGGCCAGATTTACTCGGTATTGTGTGCTGCCTTGTCTGCAGTGCTAACACTGAACCGGTGCTCTGAGGTTATAGGTGGATAGGGAGGCGTAAAAATGCCATCGCTTTTCAGGCAGAGAAGGACGACTTTTTGCTGCCAATTTAAAATGGTAGCCACACAGATCAAAAATATGTCCAACAGTTCTTGTCTTTTCTTTCATTTATTTTTGGTGAAAGGTAAAAAAGAGGAATGGATCAATAAAAACAGGGTGATATTGAGAGATAATGACCAGTGATAATTTATACAGAATGAGTGATGAACAAGAGGACATGTGTGCCATAAAATTGAATAACTGAACATATGTTATCTAATAAAGAACAAAAGAAAAGCCCTGAAGCTTTGTTTCCCCTGTCAAGATCTACAATCAGAATTACTTTTTCATGTCATTTAAAAACTCAAATGTAAGCCAGATCAAACAAATTGTATAAATCAAATGCGAGTACTTGTTACAAAGTTTGATATCGTCAAAATTCAAATGACAAAATCCTCACCTTTATTAACAGGAAACTGCACTCTGTCTTAAAGCTCCACGAAGGAACTTTTGGCCATGTTGATTTTGGCACCCCCTGTGGCCAAAGTGATGCCTAATCTAATCTCTAACAATGTCATGTACATGCATGACGAAATGTCTTAACCTACTTAGTTCCAACAGCCAAATATACAACTCATCTAGAATAGTTTCTTCACATAAGCTTGAAGCTACAAAAACAGGAGCTATTTTGAAAGAAGAGGTTGGAATGCACTTTGCTGCAACAGAGAACTGTATCTAAGTTTTTCTTTTATTCAAACAGGCCGATAAAGTGAAGTAGTTCTCGTTTCTGGGTCATTCTGTCGCACAAATTGAGGACAAGGAGAAGTTTTCAATTAGATAGCATTTTGCTATCCTTTTAAGATCTCACACTCATACAGACTCAGACATTCTCTTCAGTCCAAATAACACTGAATTATTCAGCTGGCAGTTCACATGGACTGCATAGTTCTTTTTTTAAGCATGTGACTGTGGGTTGTTTTTATTAAGTTGTCTGAGAGTCTGGAATAAACCCTTTTATGTCCCTGATTCCTAAACTTAAATAAATTGGCTGTCTGCTCGATCAGAGACGGGACTTGAGATAAAAGCAACAATATGGGCTCTGTTGCGTCAGACTTTTTGTGGGATTTAAAATGAGCTAATTACTTTCAGATTTGTATTCAATTTATTTGCAGGAATCTAACAATAGTATGACAACATTCATTTTGGTTAGAGCTGATGTGATTTGGAGACTATAATTCTACTCAGACATGTATTTATGCACACAAATGAATCAGCTCCCCCACCCTGTGAAGTCAAGGCTGCAGCAAGGCCACCCCAGTCACAAAGTCTGGACACGCCCCTGTTCTTTGTATCATTAAACTCATGTCCAACATTCCCAGGACACTGATGATGGCAGGATCTGTTGTGTGTTTTGGCTCCGCAAGACATCATTTACACAAAAATGTTTCCTGCCAGTGGTGGAGAGTGTGCAGGTTTTCAATCCAATCAAACCTCACCCACCAATTTTACTAATCAGCACGCCTTCAACCAGACACAGAGAAGCTAATCAGCTGGTGTTGAATTTGGCCGGAATTTAAACCTGCATATCTTCCAGGGCACACAACCGGACACCAGCAGCTTAGAGGAAACATGGCAGCACACCCCGCTGATGTTAGTCCTATCCATGTAGTGCAGATGCACTGAATGTTAAATACAGCACGTTAAAATAATTACTCGGCCGCCTCTGTGTGTCCTGATAGTGCTGTTTCCTTTGATGATGCATTAAAATTCAACCAACCTCTGTGGGTGGGAGAGAAAGATGTGGGGATTCACATTGAGGAAACTTTATTGTCCAGCACAATGTGATAAAAAAGGTGCATACAACAGTGAAAATGAAAGGCATGAAAGAATAATCACCTAACTAAAGGCTTCCAATCGTGCACCGGGAGATTTTACTGCTGCTTTATTAAAGCAAAGATTCTACTTATTTTATTAGCATGCAGATTAGGGAAACAACATCTGGTAAAATTAGATGTTGCAGAGTTTTGGGTGCATAAATACATTTGTAAAATACTCCAAGTTTAGGGCTGAGTCCACATAATAAAACTTGAATGTGGCCTAGAGTTCCATATTCATGGCCTCCAGTGTGCATCATGCAGGAGGCTGCATATTCCCGTGTGTGGTGCTGAGGTTGGAAGCAGCGTGGTGGGGTGTGTACTCAAAGTGGCTCTTAAGTGTAGCTCTGGAGGTGATGGAAGTGTTGAGGGTGTTGTTATAGTCGCTGTTGGCTATAAAAGCTTTATTGCTCCCACTTGTTCACGATTGTTGAATTGATATCTGCTGTACTTCATTTTTTCCCCCACTTTAGGTGCTTGTAACTGTACAAGGAAGAATTTTCAGAAACAAAAGATATGTTTTAGCTCACATCAGAGCAGAAGGAAATCGAGTGCACAAGCCCATGAAACATGGTTATTGATCAGTCAGCTTCAACATCTTTCATCAAATATTTTCAATTAGGCTGCACTGATGTCTTTTTTTTGCCCCATGTCCACTGTATGTGTAACCTGACAACATGCTCACTTGAAGCGCTATGTTCATGGATTGGTTCACTATCCCAAAGTTGCTTACCCAAGTGAATACTGATTACAGAAAATTCCCCAACACAATATACAAGTGACAAAAGAGCTCTGGTGACTAATGTGTTCTAAAGCTACCATAAGTAGTTTTTTCGCCAAATAAGGGAAACAAAACATCAGCAAGCGAATAGATTATTTTGTGACTACTGTCACTAGGTGTCATTGAGGTGATTTAGGAAAGGGCCTGTTTTTTTAATAGAAACCATTTCGTACACATACAGAAAAAAATCAGCAAACTGAAAGGGGATGCCAAAACAAAACAAAACAAAAAAGTTCCTCAAAGGAACTTAAAGTTCACCACATAAGCACAATGTTACTTATGATGGAAAGACAGGGACTAAAGAGCAGCAAAGTAAGGAAATGAAGCTTAGACACCACTTTGAGTGCACTCCCTGCTGCTATAAAGAAGCTTGGAGGAACTTTTTAGAAGATCTTTTTATTTAGACAAACATAAAATAACATATTTGCTTATTGAGAAAAGGCAAAAGACAAAAAGCATTTGCAGCCTGCTAACATAAGTAAACAAACAGCACAGAACAGAGCTGAAGACAAACCTTATATCAAAAGATATGTGCAACCACCCAGTGTTAGTAGGACTGAAGTGTTGCTAATAAATCTACAATTTTTGCAACTTGAACAGTGTTCATGAGTTTTTGTATAGACTTCATACACCCAAACCCAGGTATAGCCAAGTATAAATGTGATAACTAATGTTAGGAGATTTTTTTTTTCTCTGACCCTTTCAGCTCCATCCGGTTTTCCAGTTTTATCCATATTGTTTAACTTGTGAGCTGTAACACAAAGTTGTAACCATGGTAACTGTCATAAAATGATAATACTCAATGTTCATGCTGCTCACATTTTTGCCACTTGTGCACTTCTGCGTTTGTGGTCTCACTTCTTCTTGGGTGTTACCTTGGTGTGTAAGAACCAAATGTTTGCGTCAGGGCCCTCTGTGGCCTGTCAGTGCAACTATCTATCTTAAAAATAGAAAAACAAACAATGATGCTAGCGTGGTGGACATCAGCTGTACTGGACCACCGGTCATTCTGTGATTCTCCAGAATGCCCAGATGACCAGTCCGTCCCTGCTTAAATAGCAGCTCAAGAATGGCTATCTAATATTTGTTTCCAGTTTCTCCAGATGGTATAACACTTCAATTTGTCCTTTTATAACTGTCATGGAATTTAAACAAAGTGGTCAGTGTTTTAAAATGATTTCTTCATAATGCATTAAATACTGTCACTTAAGTGACACTAAGAAGGGCACTTTTCAAGTTTTGTAAAGAAACACTACTTCTACACATTATTCTAATGATAAGTTAACTGAAATGCCAAGGAGTCACTCTCAGAAAACTTAAGACCTCACAGCGAAGACCCATCACAGGTTTTATCCAAACAAACTGAATTTATAATTATCTAAAAGCACAATCACAGTTCGCCGTAGCCCATTGTTGATCAGCAGGAGGGTTGTCGGTGCCTCGGTGATGTGAGAGTACACGTCTTGGAGCAGAATAATTTGTAGGGAGAGACATCACTTATCTCGGGTGCCCTGCTGTCCATAAAGAGCAAGTAATTCATTACTGTCACCCTTAAAGTACATAGCCCTGATTGCTAATGTGAGGACACTATCACTGTGCAAGAACAAAGTGGAGAGCAAATATCCTGCAACACAGCCGTGAAGCTAAAAATACAAAGATTTATGACTCAATGTTTTTCTTAAACCCTGCAATTAACTGCACTTTTCTCCTGTCTAATGCATACTGTCGTGATATTACATTTTGTGGTGTTCTTGATAAAAAATACATTGATGTGTTTGTTGGAAATCTAATATCAGGGATGTGATCCTGAGGCAACAGCTCCCTGGAAGTCTCCTGATATTAGACCGAGTCTGACAGGCATGTAAAATATCTGTTTACATTATAGCTTTACAACACTGTGCTGACATCTCCAGATCCCCATGCGACCACATGAAATAGCCCTGTCAAATATGCATAACATGCCACACTCATGACATTTGGCTCCTCCTGAGTAACACAAGGTCATCTGCGTAACGGTTGCACACACGATCTTCGGCTCGGAGCCTTTAGTGCAATTTGAATGATGTCAATAACCTCTGACAGTGAGTGCAGTTTCTAGGCATGATTTTTATAAAGCTCAAGGTGGAAAACACAGGAAAAAAAATCTGTTTCTGCTTGAGTCTGAGGGAAAACGTATTCAACTGGTATAAAAAGGAAGAAAAGGAACAAAAAAAAAAAGCCCTAACAGCATCTGACTGTGTGAGCTTTCAGTCAGCGTGGATTAGATTTATCACTTTCTTGTCCCTACACCTTGTTGATGCCTCCAGAGTACAACTACATTGGTATGGGAGGGGAGGTCTAAGCTGTGACTATGACATCTTTCTTGGTGCATTATCTTCACACTCAATCTCCTTGGGGTAGATGGAGTGCACAGAGGAAGTGCTTCCACCGGTTAAGTCCTCACATGTAACCAGACATTGCTTTTAGGGGTCGGCTGTTAACAGGGTTGACAATGCTCTTTTACAGCCTTCAGATTGAATATTCCCCGAGTCTCCCGCTGCAGAGGCCATGTCATTACAGCTGATAGCTCCATTATTTTTTGAAAGAGTTGGCAGGACTTTTTTATGTTTTGTATTTTCCCTGCACTTAATGGCTGTCAGTGTTCCTTACCTTTAGTATGCACACTTTCACAAGGACACTTTGGGTTATGGTGCCAGGGCTTGTGTTCTGCGTGGCCGTTTTTTGTATTCAGAGGCAGGTTTTCCAGATTACTTAGGTTATAAAATGTATAACTTTGTGAAGATAAGGAGCCTTGGAGAAAAAAAAAGTGTAGCCAAGAGAATGTGATTTAGCCCAAAACTTATGGTGGCTTAAAAGGGTATAAAGCAGTACATGGAATCCTTTTAACATCAACAAACCAAGTTTATGCTTGACCTGCAAATCCAAAAGCATGTTTAGAAAGACATAGACCCAAGGCTTGCATTATTTTATGAATTAGTAACATAGTACTAGTTACTAAAATATTAACATTGTGTGATATAATTATTAAGTGTTTTTTTTTTTTTCAAATAATTTAGCTATAATTAGCATTTCCAGATTATTCTTTTCATTTTGACAAAATATTTCTTCTGTGTTTTTTTGTCATTTCAGAAAGTACCTTATTTATTTATTGTTGTCATCCACTTGGTTTTCTACAAGCCCCTTTCTTTCTACCCGTTTAGCTAGCAATCTCACTTATTGCTGCCGAATGTGGCTAGTTAGCTTCTTTCAGCTTTTTTAGCTTTACTTCTTTTTACTATTTTTTTTTATATTTTGTGGCTTTTTGCCTTTATTTGATAGGACAGCTGAAGAGAGACAGGAAATGTGGGGAGAGAGCGGAGAAAGACATGCAGGAGATGGTCGCGGCCAGGAATTGAACCGGCAACCCCTGCAACAAGGTCTATAGCCTCTGTATGTGGGGCGCTTAGACCGCTAGGCCACCAGCGCCCCTTACCTTTACTTTTTGAGCAACAAAGAAAAGTAGTTTCAAACATCAAGGGGTTGCTGCTGTTGACACTGCTCAACACTGTGGCCATCCTCAACTTTTATTTAGCTCAAAAATGCTACATATGCTACCTACCTTTAGCCATTCAACATGCTAGGCTGTTAGGTAGGGGTTTAGCTTCAAAGTGATGACCCTAGCTAGCTGGGTCAACCTTGACAAACCAAGCGGCAACCTTCTCGTTAAAGCACTGAAGATATTAAAATTACGAATTTGCATAATTAGGGTAACTGCTCACTTGACTGACAGTCAGGCACACTAAAGCTGTTAGTGCTAAAAGCCTGCCTCTACTCCACCTCTTTAACTGTAGTTTGGTTCTCTGAAAGTTAGGTTGAGTCAGCATTTTCAATATGCTGACGATAGGCTGTAAAACTGCTTCAAAAACCAACGGTTGATGTCACAGAGACTATATCCATGTAGTATATAGTCTATAGGACAAACACAGAAAGTTACAGTGTGTTTAGTGAAAAAATTAATATAGGACTAAATTAATTTAAGAGTGTGTGATCATGTAATATAGACCATTTACTGTGTGTAATGCACGTAGGTAGGCTTTGGTGCATTCTGTGGGCTGTTGTGACAATATGGTAGCCAAATAAATAACTGACATCTGTGTTTGATGATGGTTTAGATAAAAGAAAATACATTGTATTAAATTCCCTTTCCTTACTCTGGCTCCCTCCTCTCTGCCTCTACATTCTTCAATTTTTCTGTTCCAAATGACATTCTGGAGGAGGAGTGAAAAGCTGGAGCACCCATGGTCACGCTGACTTTTTTTTCCCCCTCCTCTAACCATCTAATAAGGGCATTTGGCTGAGTAGGTGTACCTGGTATCAAGGGGAAGAAAGAAACAACTTAGAGCAGGCCGGGAGACAGTATTATAAATACATTTCATCAAGCAAGCAGGCCAACAGATCAGCTCATCAATCAAATGAAAATGATTTTTGTATTCATTTCATTATCGGAGGGGAGCAAATAACGTGGCATATTATGATGGACAAATTAATAATGCACACAGCATGTGAGGGCAGGGGTGGACATATGACAGAATATATGAGGTATATTAGAGATGAGGAAAAAACTACTTGGCTGTAATCTATAGCGTACAGTCTGGTTCCATCTATTTATTGTTGAGATTTTAAAAAAGTGTCTCCATAGAAAGTAAAGGGAGACTGTTATAGACTGCGTTATTGTATAAAAGGCTTAACAACATGCAATACTTCAAATATGAATAACCAGTAATATAATCATTAAAACAAAGATGAATGGTCATATTCCTTTTATCTGTTATTTATGCTCTCACTCAGGGCTAAAAAATAGATCAACATCCTTTTTTGATACGAGGATGATGAGATGTAACAAGGACTCGGTTTGGTGACTCAACTAGAACACTGTAAGTGGATACAACCTAATAAATTAATCAATACCTCATGCAAACTAACATAGGCTACATACATTTTAAACATTTTATACATATATATTCTGTTTGTTCAATTATCTGTGCATTATTTTATTCAGAAATTCAGCTATTCAAGGAATGAGATAACCCTTGTCAAATCTGTATTGTGTATCTTTGGCTCCATTTATGTAGTGATAAAAGGCTACATCAAGCTATCTCAGTGCAAATTGCTGGAAGTCTGTTCATCACCAGAACTCATAGCCCCTGATGACCAGCTCCACCTGAGACTAACTCAACAGGATACATTATTTACTTATTTATGTGGTTTTTTGTTTGTTGTGTACAATTAAAGAAATCCAGATATGAATACAGTAAATATGAATATCGTCACTGTCGGGCGAAAACCTTGTATCTCCATGTTTCAATATTGTAATTTTTTCCATGAATCTATGCTTTTGATCTTCCTTTATTTCTGTCAGTAGGCTTTCTTAAATATAGCAGACGGAAAGCATGAATAAAAAAAGTGGTTTAATCTCATGGTGTGTTTAGTTTTGTGTTTGAGGGATATTCCCTTCACATGGTATCTTATATATAAAATATAGACGGTATGAAAAATGGTCGAAGTATCTATGACGTCAACCATCTCTTCCTAAAGTACTGTTTTGAAGTCAATTGTGGACAGGTGCCACATTGGAAATGCTGAACACAACCAAACTTGGTCCGAGCTAGTGTGAGGTAAAGAGGCAGGCCTTTAGCTTTTCCGCTAACCGCTACAGGGTGCTCACCTGTCAATCAAGTCAGCCATGTCCTTAAATGGGCAAAACTCGTAATCTTAATATCTTCTGAACTGCTGCATTATAAAAAGTTCACCCACTGTACTCAGACCCAAACCGTTTTTGAACCAGGCTGTAAACATGTTTATTTATACTGTATATATCACCTTTTTTGAATGGGTGTTAGTCGTTTCCAGTGTTTATGCAGCCAAGTGGACGCTCAAAGAACTGCAATTTTTAGCACTTTCGCAGGGGCTTCATATTTTAACAGTTGAGGTTACCACTTGGTCAAAACACATAATTTTGAGAACTATTTATGTTTAAATATTCAGAATCTGGAGCCTCTCAAACAAATAAGCAGACAAGATGTGTGACTATGATTCGGCTGTCATCCTAGAAACATGTTAACACCTGATGTGATGAATTACTAACTTTTTACATGAAATGTTTTCTCATATAAAACAATCATCATGCTCAACATCTTGATAGAAAAGAACACTTGAAGTTTTGTGACGTAATACTGACCTGACTGCGGCAATGGACATCCATACTTTAACCCTATTCTAAGTTATATATATTTTTAGCATTTTTTTCATTATTGACTGGACAGCTGAAGAAGAGCAGGAAGTGTGGAAGACATGCAGCAAATGGTCGAGGCCCGGAACCACCATTTTTTAAAAAATGTATTAAAAGAATTAGAAAAATGTCTCACTCCTCATACCGAGAACTAAACACCTGATGTTGTATTCCTTCCTGTCCGGCTGTTACAAGAATAAAATCTCTCTCAGATTTCTCAGAACCAACCGTGTATTACGACAAATCACAACTATAATTGCAGCACATATGAAGAGCCCTCTCACGCACTTCACACAAGGACAGTGTTTAAAGGCTTTTTTTAATGAGAAGCTTTACAAGCACAATTACATGTATTAATTGGTTCCCAGTAAGAATAAATGGAAATTACAGGGTAATTAAAACTTGTACTGTTAATTTCCCCAAAGATGATATACTGCACAGTACATTCAAAGTCATTCAGCAACAGCTTAAATTATCTTGGCGCTGTTTTACTGCTCTCACCTTAAGAGGCGTTATAGGAAACCTTGAGCAGCAAAGGTGGTTTGACCGACCACTTTTGCCTTGAAATAAGGAATAATGTGGATAGTAAAACCTTAAAAGGGGGCGTAATGCTATGTAGTGCATTACATTAAAAAACAAGAAACTTCATAATGAGGAAATGTGCAGAAATGAAATATTTGGAAGTCTCCTTGCACACTAGAAATGCACCTGGATTCAGATTAAGACTGAAAATCACATATTTTATTGACACAAAATTTTCAATATTGAATGTTAGATTGGCAGTGGACATTTTACATGAGCATTAAAAAATGATCACCAACCTCACACTGTTTCATTGATTGGTGCTCCAACAACACCGCAGCAAAGCTAACAAGAGCCTTAATAACTTTATTTTGGTATTTTTAAATCTATCAACTCAACAGTTTGTGAGAGTCAAACACATTGTATATCCTTTCTTGAGAATAACTTCATTTTAAATAATATGAATGAGTACAGTAGATTTCTTCCAAGGGCCAGGAGTTGATGAAGTCTTGTATAAATTGCAAAATACATAAGGCTTTTGCCAAATTTATCCAACAACCTCTCTTTAAAGAAAAACAGAAGACGTTAAGAATACAATGCAAATCTCTAACAGAGCATCTCTGGGCTGAGCTTGGTCTCGGTGGGAAAACGATGACTAATTAGATAATTAAGGCATCTTTCGCGATCTGCAGCTGCACCAGTCACAGGAAGGTTTGTCAAACCACAATCCAAACTAGAAATTTCTTCTTTTTTTTTTGCAGTTAACTGCTACTCATTATCCATCACTGTGATGTGATCTCACAGCCAACACAAAATTAAAGAAGTTTGTCAGAAGTTTAGAAGCTCTGATTTACTGCATTTATTTTTCTTTTACTGTATTTATGCTGAATTATGCTGAATTCAGGGTATCCTGCTGATCAGGCTCATTCAAAAATACTTTAAAGCCATAAGATCATCTCATTTCACAACAGGTTTTATTTTTTAGCATTTGTGACAATGATGTATTCCAAGTGAGAGGAATCCTGGAATCCCATCATCTTTCCATGAAGAGCATTCACAGGTCAGACCTGTGTTGAATCACTCTGAAATTACAGGCACAAAGACATGCATGAGATTTAATTGTAACCACAAAACCTTTCCATCTGCTATTGAAGGGCTACATGTCTGAATGGAGCTGTCACACATGTCTTTTGTTCCCTTTTAAACATTGGAGAGGCACAGGCCTCCTCATACAATGAATGCATCTATTACTGGAAGGTAAAACACCTTTTAATATAATGACGGAGGGATCACCATGTACTGTGTTTGCTAAGTAACTGATTTTCTAATATCTATATAAGAAACACTTAAATTCTTCATTGGAAAAGAATAATTGTAGTGGTTGCAAAGAGATTTCAGCAAACTTTGGCTTTAGATAAGCTGTGAATGCAGTTATTGCTTGCTCGAGTGTGACTGATACATTCTTCTTAGTAAGATTTGTAAAAAAGGAACAGCAATATTCAGTTTAAGAGAGACTATAGATGATATTATGATGTAAAGCTGGTGAAATTCATGCCATTATCATCAAAATTGTAAAATGTTTTGATGAAGTAATTCATTGACGCACATTTTGACACAAAAATTTAGTTTTAACACCTAAATCAGCTGGGATTCTTCTTATTTTTAGGCAAGTATGATTCAATAATGAGTAAAGAGCAAGTGGATTAATGCTGTCTGAAGCCTGATTAGCTAAGGAGACAAAATGACACCGCCTATTTACAAAGCATAAACTAAAGGCGAAACACTACTCAAACTGCTGCAGAGCTGTTTGTCTAGAGACAGTTTAGGCTGTTACATTCAGGTTGATAGTATTTTGTATCCAGGACGGATGCTTTTGCTGGCTTGTTCAAGGGAAGACTGTTTTTTGTCTGATATTGATTAGAAAAAACTGGAGGATGGTGTTCTCCCTCATTCAGCTCTTCATCTGCTAAATATGTGGACAGATTTAATCTCTGACGGGCGAGAGCAGACAGCGCAACTCTGCTTACAAGATTGTGAAGTGAAGATGCTGACAGCTCCATCTCCTCAATCAGAAGCAAAACAAGAGCAATCTGCACAGAACTGTAAAACTCCAGGGCGTTTTTGAGATTAAATATCATGCTAATTTGATATTGAGGCAGAGTAGACAGTTGGAGCAATTGATTTTATTAAATTCAATTATCCACCCTTTGGTATTGATAAATTATTGCTGCAGGGTGGTCAACGTAGAACCGACTCAAACTAATTTGGAGATAATGTATAGTGACCAGGTTGTTATAGCAGATTGGGACCCCACATATAGCATGTGTAAGACCCTGATGTGTCACCCTAAAGGTTATTTTATTTTGGTAAACCACCCTGTACATGTGAGAGAAAACTAGATGTAGATTAAAAAGAGGCTCAGAGCATTTTTTATTCGCCCTAAAAAGAAAGACAGTTGGTTGTAGAATCCGTTTCTCAGCAAAGACCCCTGCTTCCTGCCTGGTCAGACCGATATGCTGATGTCAGATATGCCAGTGGTGTTGTGTGTGTGTTCTTTTAAGTCTGCCAAGAGGTGCACAGAGGGGAGTGTGTGTCATCGCTGCTGAATCCAGGACCACTTGTTTCACACCACATAACAAACCTGCCACCCCCCGCTGTGAGTGCTGATCCAGCTACAAAGCACCTCCTTCCCCGGCTGCTGCTCAGAGCACTTCAGGCACTCTTTTTGTGCCGATTGCCATCAGACCTCAGAATGTAGTGAGCTTCCTGCCCCACTGGCCCCAGACTCAGCCAGCTTGAAATAAAATGCCTGCACACGCTGACTATCACAAACTCTTTATGCTCAGGGCTACTACATAGTTCTGCTCACATGACTCATATAAATTCCACTGTAATGTCACACGAACCATCACACTTTCAAACATATGTATTATAATATTCCATAAGTGTGCGCAGGAAAAAAAAAAATTGCATCAAATCCAACAAGAGTGTTGTTTTTTAACACCAGCACTTCTGTTCAGTGGTGTCGCTTCCTGCCGAGCCGATAATGAGATAATAAGAACACACAAGCACTTTTTTTTTTGCAGATGTTTTTCATGTCCCCATGTGGTCTTTGCTTTTTTATTCATAACCTTTGAAGAGTGTATTAACAATTTTTATTTCTTCACCTTCTTTATCTTTACACTGTTAAAGAATTTAACAATTTGGTGGACAGCTATCTGCCTTTAGGACTGAGGAAGCAGGATAGATCGAAAGACAGAGAGAGACAGACTAGAGTCCTGCACGAGGTAGGATGTCTGCGGGTACCCGACAGGTTACCCAACGGGCTACCTCCAAAATAGTTCTGTAGCGGGTAAAAGATATAGTTATATAAATTCACCAGAGCTGGATGATTTAAATGTGGGCGGGTAGCAAGTGAGAACAAAAAAAAGGAGAGAGAGAGATGAAAAATTATAATGATTTGCAATATTTTTTACATTTAAACCAGCAGTTATTATCAAGTCTGAACAGCCACTAGTTCTTTAAAAGAGCTACGATACACCAATTCCCCTCTTCAACTTTTCACCTCTCTATTCACATAACCTCACTGATCATCGCAGACAGCAGCAGTGGGCAGCATTGCTCCTTGATACTGCATCAAAATGGATGACATAAAGACAAAAATTAGCCAGTGGCAAATACCAAATTATGGACAATACATCCTCAAAGGCCAAGTCGGACAAAACGATTCTCTACCTGGCACTGTTTGAGCGAAATGTACTCGCCTTCCAAACATCAAGCGCAGCCAGTGAAACACACTTCATCAGTGGGTTCAGGAACGGAGAACCCAGCTTAAACCAGGGACTGTGGACAATATGTATGTTCTGCATAGCAACCTGAAGAGCAAGGCCTAAATGTCAGTGAGTAAGCTCAGTAAACAGCATTCACTCAGAAATGAGATCTTTGATGTTTCTGGTCACATTTTTTTCTTGTTACTTCTATATTGGCTCATATGTGAACTTGTTCTTTGACACAATGTGTTGTGGGAGTCTGTGAGTGGATTGCATTGCAAGTTTCTGGTTATTATTTACAGTCTGTTGTTAGCCTATGTGATATAGCCTATAGGTGAGCTGTGGCTTTAATAGTAACATGCATTCATTGTTGTATATGTGTGTGAGAGCGAGAGAGAAAGAGGATGTGTGAATGTGCAGTACTGCCCTTCTGACTGTAACTGACAGGTCAGGTCTAATATTCACTGGTATGGGCAAGACACGAGAATAATTACAAGTAATTGGACCGGTTTATGACTGTGGGCAGATGCAGGTTTATGAAATTGGACCCGTGCAGGAGTCTGATAGAGACCAATATGGAACCCATCAGATATCATATGAAAACTAAATTTTCTGGCATCACGGTGCAGTCGACGGTTAGCAATAAATTATTTCCGCCTAAAACTTCCTTTTCCATGAGCTGCATTGCTTGCAGTCCAATCAGCAACCCTTTGATTGGATCAAAAGTGAAGCTAAATTCACCCCTTCAGATGTGTCTGCAAAAGAAATGCCACCATTTCTTGGTTGTTTCAGTCCCTCCTGTTGTTTTTGGCGAGTCTCAGTTTCACTGTAAAAATAGTAAGTTGGGCAGAGACTTCGCTTTATAGATTGGTTACTCGGTCTTAATTTTGCTGAATAACATCATGATTAATATTGACAAAAAATAAAAATGCCTGCTCTTTTTCTGGGAGAGATTTTTAATGGCACTTGCATGCATTTTTCCTCATAGAGTTGAATTAATAAACATCAAGTAGCATCTCCTAATGGGAGATGGATGACTGGTTAATATCACTCAGACTACATACTGCACTATAAGTGAACCAGAACACTTCACATACCAAAGTCCAGTCCCAGGCAAACAGAGCCTACTCAATGATTAAGACTCTGTAAACAAAAATTACAGAAACAAACAGACATAGCATTCATTTTTGTTTATCCAGCATAGGTAACTAATGTTCATCATGTGATTATCATTTCATCTTTAATTTCAAGGTTGTGACAAAGAAGCATATTCACTGAGGAATTATTTAAACTGCAATGCATTTAAATCTCATCAGCATGAGATGCATTTAATGTCATACACCATGCATAATGACCCCACAGCCCAAAGGCAGGCACCAGTTAACCACTATGAAGCATATCAACATGGGAAATGTATCGGCTCATGTTGGCATCAGTCGTATTCACCATGCTATTGCCAAACGGCAATCAGGGATGTTGTGTAAATGCAAATGGTGCTCCTGCAGATTACCTCTGCAGACTATCTTGATAGCTCTCCCGTTGGCTGTCAGATTTTCCCTTTGTTTATCCAGCGCCCAATAGTGAAGTAAATATTTACAGTCAGTTAATAACTGGAGGCTGTAATTGAAGTGCATCATTTAACACAACTCATTTGATGCTTCCATGGTTCATTGGATGCATATGATGGGTTTGATTTATAATGTCAATGGCACTGCCAACTGCATTTCACCAGTGCACTGAGTGATGATATCCTGCTGTAAATATCCCCTCTTTAGTCTGCCCACACATTGTGAGCTTTATGATTAAGGGGTTTTTAACCTCTTTGTGATATATTTATAACACAGGTCTTCAATTGAAATCCAAAGAGGTACAGTGAAAGAGGAAATGTCTTCGAGAGAGGATCCAGAACATCATAATGTCTATTTTGCTATATGTAGTGCAATAGACAACATGTAAATGTTGATTTGATTGACTTCTGGAAAAGAATATGCACATTTTTTATTTGATGCAAGCAACACATTTCATAACAGTTGGGACAGGGACCTGAAGGAACACATTCTGTAATTGTTGCAATTAGAATATTTGTATTTTTGTATCATAAATAGAGTATATGTTAAGGTTTTTTGAGGTTGCATTTGTGTGTGTATAATGCACATGTATTATAAGTAGTTTTATTTTGAAGTTAGCGCTTTTATTTTGAAATGAAATGCGGCTGAAGCGCTTCTGACGTGCATGCTTCACAGCACAGGAGCACGGAGCATGAACGTGTGAATATCGTCACCTCCTGAATATAGCATGCAGCCAACGTGTTTTCACGGTGTAATTGCAAACAAGCTGCAAATAAATCAGTAAAAGGAAAGCCACTTGTGTCTGTTGTGCTTGGAGGAAATTACAGTGAAAACACGCACTGTTTAAGGACGTGAGTGAGCATCAATTAACGACCGCGGTCAACTTCAAAGGACCAAGTTAATGATGGATTCAAAAACAAAGAAGTAAGAAGTCCTACACAGTTTCAAAGAGCAACAACTCAAGAAAAGGTCTCAAAAGTCTTGGACATGAATAACTCGTAAGTTGTCTGAAGAAGAGGTCTTGTTAAAGGTTTGTTAAAGAATTTACTGTGAAAATTAGCAGTGTTTAAGTGTATTGCTCAAGTGATTTTAAGACGCTTGCGGTTTCTAGACACATTTAAGGTGTTAGATTAAAGGGAAAATATGTATTTCATTTAACTTTCTATTTAAGTGAAGTTATAAATCTACAAAGTTTGTAGTTGAAGATAAGAAGAGGGTTATTGATCTTCAATTTCTTTATTTTCTAAAGTGTTTTACAAATACTGTGTATTTTAAGTTAATATTCAAGGGCAAATAAGTTGTTTGCACATTTTCAGTTTTTGAAGTAGATTTTGACTCATTGAGATACTTCTTTATAAATAATAACATTTAATTTGTTTAAGCTTTAAAATATTTACATTCAACTGACTCTAACATATAAGTAACGTTAACTGGGATATTTACTTTCATTGTTTGTTAACAAAAGTTATAAGTAGTGATAAAAAATGTCACAGTCAAGTAAGCCTGCAGTCCAGGTTTTGGATACTGAAGGAGTAAGTCAAGTTGGTGATGCTGAAGTTCCTCAAGAGGAAGTGCAGCAGCCAAGACGAAGTGAAAGGACCAAAACTCTTACAGAAAAGGGTAAAGAAATGCAAGATGGAAAAACTAAAGCACTCGAACAAAGGTTCAGATACATTTATGATAAATGGAGAACACACGCAAAATCTTCTAAGCAGACATTATCAAAGTCAACAGAGCCTTTGTCTTAAGATTTGCTTAATGATATCATTGGTGATGTCACGGGCCTTTCTGCAGATATTCAGCGTGTTTATGATGACCTACGCAAAGTATCAACTCCAGGTCAGGACATCCATCGAAAAGTGGATCTGTGTGCAGAGGTTTCTAAGTTCATTGTATCCAGAGCCTCAAGTCAACTGGATGGTAAGGTTCCAAAGGAAGAAAAGACAGATTGGCCTGAAACTGGCTCTCTCTTTGATTCTACCACTTACAAATCAGGTTCTGTCGCTTCTTTGCTGAAAGGTAGCTCAGAGCATTCAAACAGGTCTTCTGTAAAATGACAAGAAGCTGCAGCTGATGTTGCTGCAAGCCAAGCTGTTCTGAAAGTGTTACAAGAACAAGAAAAAGAACAGTTGGACATAGAGCGTTTAGAAGCAGAAGCTAAAAAGAAGTTAGCTGATCAAGAAGCTGCAGCTGTGAAGCGTCGTTTAGAAAGAGAGGCAGAAAAGCTAAAACGAAGACTGCAAAGAGAGGAAGAGGAAGCTAGACATAGAGCTCAAATGGAATATGAGTATACAGCTCTACAAAAGACTCTGGAAGAAAAACAGAGGAAGATCCAGCATCTGGAGGCAGTTAAAGGTCTTAATGCAGCACAAGCGAGAATGCAGGTGTACGATCAGGTGAAGACTGAAGACGAGCGGAGGGACATAGTGCAGCAGGAGATCGCTACAGATAACCAAGTGCGTGCTCCAATAAGTTCTCAGCCCTTACCTGTGTCTTCCATCTCACAAATCGTGACCGCCTCTTCAAACGAAAGTACTGCAGAGCTTGTTAAGGTGCTTGCTGGTGCTTTAAGTGCCAAGAGAATTCCAGTTCCTGAACCCACAGTATTCAGCAGAGATCCACTGAGATACAAGGACTGGAAACTATCCTTCGAAACATTGATCGATCAGAAGAACATTCAAGACAAGGAGAAGATATATTACAGTCCCTCCAGGATTTCGCCGGATTTTTTTGTGATTGTTGCGGCCCAAAAAGCCTGATTTTGCGGCAGCTTTTTGAAAAAATTGCGGTGAGAGTTGCGATTTTTTTTTTTTGCTTTTTTCCCCCAATAACATATCAGGGGCAAGTAAATACACTAAATTACAGTTGTTTTTAGAAAACCTTCTTGATGTGACCACTGTGACTGTATTTTGATTCTCTTGATTCACAGAAAAATGCCATGAAAGGGCTGTATTTCACATTTACGACAGTCCCTGAATGTACCTCGTAGTGACTGGCACTTGACAGGCAGTTCGCAGACCTTTTTACGGTAATGGTGGCAACAATGTCAAACCTCAAATAGTAGTACCTTAAATAGTAAACAGACGCCCCGTGGATGTGTCTGTGTCACTAACACACACCGGGGGTAAAATCATCAATGAAGATGAGACAGATGCATGGAGGAGGGAGAGCTGGTTCATAAAGCACACCTGCTGCTGGTAGGTGACCAAGCGAACACTGAGCCCCTCAATCTATAAATAATAACGTCATCGTCACTTGTCCCGCCTGCTGTCCCCTCTCTTCACCCGTTCTCTGTGCATGTTTTGCTGTTGAAAAGTGCCGATCAAGTGAGGACTTACGTTTAAGGAAGTCAAATTGATGACAAAGCCGATGACGCACAGGGGCTGAGGTTAAGATAATTGGTCAAATTTGCGGGAAAGTTGCGGTGATTGTATAAAATTGCAAGGCCGCGAAAAAATCGCGCTGATTGGTTGAATTTGCGTTGATAGTTGCGATCGGGAAATCGCAACTTCCTGGAGGGACTGATATTACCTCCGAATATATGTGAGTGGACAAGCTAAGATAGCACTCGATGGATATTTCCTACTTGGAACAGAATCTTCTTATGTTGCTGCATGGGAGATTTTGGAAGAGCGATACGGAAACCCATTCGTAAATGCAAAGGCATACAAAGACAAGCTCCAGGCATGGCCCAAAATAGGAGCTAAAGACAGCTTAGATCTGAGGGAGTTGGTTGATTTTCTCCGTAGTTGCGAAGCAGCGATGGTCCACATCAAGTCATTGGAAATTTTGAACGACTGTAATGAAAACAGGAAGATTCTTTCAAAGTTACCAGATTGGCTAACAGCAAGATGGAACCGTAAAGTTATTGAAGAAGAAGAAGAAGAAGAAGAAGAAGAAGAAGAAGAAGAGAGAAACCAGTTCCCCTCATTCAGTCAATTTGTGAAGTTTCTGGTAAGGGAAGCAAAAATTGCCTGCAACCCAGTAACTGAAGTCACTGAAACAAGGTGAAACTGAAAAACCAAAACTCCAAAGACCTCCACATTTTGGAGCAAAGACATTGACCACAAGTTCGAATGAGAAGACTTCCTGAACATGCATTTTCTGTAGTAAGAATGGGCATACTCTGCACAAATGCAGGAAATTCATGGAGAAAGCAGTCTCAGACAGAATCAAATTCATACAAGCTGAAAGGCAATGTTTTGGGTGTCTCAAGTCTGGTCACCTTTCGAAGAATTGCAACAGTAGGAGTGTATGTGACATGTGCCAAAAGCGGCATCCTACCTGTCTGCACGAAGAAAGAGAACAAAGACCACCACAAGCCAAGCGAAATTCAAATCAACACAAGAGAAATCTAAGTCAATATAAAAGAAATTCAAGTCAAGAAAAGTCAAGTTCAAGTCGCAAGTGGTGTGAAGACAAACATCAACCTACACACCACGAAGGAGTAATCACAGATGCTACTTCCAACAGAGTAATACTTGATGAGACAAACACTCAAACGGCAGCAATAATACCTGTCTGGCTTTCGTCTGCAACTCAACCAAAACAAGAAGTCCTTATTTACGCTTTGTTGGACTCTCAGAGTGATACAACCTTCATTCTGAGTGATGTAGCTGAAGGTTTGAAAGCAAACAAAGAGCAAGTCAAGCTCAAGCTTTCTACAATAACCTCACAAGATTCAATAATAGACTTTCAAAGACTGAACAACCTACAAGTCAGAGGCTTTTACTCAGGTAAGACCATCTGTTTACCACCAGTCTACACGCATGAGTTTATTCCAGCCAACAAGACTCACATACCAACGGATGAAACTGTGAAAGCTTGGTCCCATCTAGAGCATCTCCAAGAAGAAATCGCACCTCTGCAGGACTGTGATGTAGGTCTCCTCATTGGATACAACTGCTCACAAGCCTTACTTCCAAGAGAAGTTGTGTCTGGCAAAGACAATGAGCCTTATGCACAGCGTACAGACCTTGGATGGAGCATTGTTGGCCCTTGCAATCTTTGTGCTGACTACGGTGATGCTATTGGGATCAGCCATCGCATAATAGTGAGACAAGTGACACCATGTGTGGAGCACTCTCCCAACTTGTTAACTGAAGTGCACTATGTGAGCAGAACCAAAGTAAAGGAAATGTCTCCCTTAGACATCCTAAGAGTTCTTGAGTCAGACTTCTCAGAAAGGGCAGGAGAAGATGAATCTGTTTCTCAAGAGGATCCCAAGTTTTTGTTGAAGCTGAGAGAAAACATTACTCGGAAAGACAATGGTCACTACGAGATGCCATTACCATTCAAAGGAGAAAGACCAAACCTACCAAACAACAAGACGTGCCATTAATTGCTTGAAGTGTCTAGAGAGAAGACTTAAGAAAGACCCAAAGTACTGCATAGACTACGTCAACTTTATGGACGACATCATTTCGCGAGGTGATGCAGAAAAGGTTCCTGAGGAAGAAATCGATAACAATCCGGCTTGGTACATTCCGCACCACAGAGTTTATCATCCAAAGAAACCAGGGAAAATACGTGTAGTATTTGACTGTTCTGCAAAATTTCGAGAAACATGCCTCAACGACCATTTGCTCACTGGCCCTGACTTGACAAACACATTGATTGGTGTGCTATGCCATTTCCGAAAGGGTTCAGTTGCGATCATGTGTGACGTTGAAAGAATGTTTCACATGTTTCATGTAAAAAAGGAAGATCAGGATTACTTGCGGTTCTTATGGTGGGAAAGCGGTAACATGGAAACTGAACCATCAACCTACCGCATGAAGGTCCACTTGTTTGGAGCGGCCACTTCTCCTGGCTGTGCCAACTTCGGCCTGAAACATCTGGCAGCGCAAGGGGAAGGTCAGTACAGTGCAGAAACCGTACGCTTCATTCAAAGAAATTTTTATGTAGACGATGGTTTGACAAGCGTTCGAGATGAGAAGGAAGCTATCCAACTTGTCAAAGAATCAAGAGAGCTTTGTTCCACAGGCAGGCTAAGACTTCACAAGTTTGTTTCCAACAGTGAGAACGTGATGGCAACCATCCCAGAAGAAGAACGTGCTGGAGTCAAAGATCGAGACATGTCCTTGAGCTCACCACAAATGGAGAAAGCTCTAGGGGTAGAGTGGTGAATCACATCTGATTCATTCCAATTAGTGAAATCTAACCCACTAACAAGAAGAGGTGTGCTCTCTACTGTAGCATCCATATATGATCCCTTGGGATTCATTGCACCATTCGTCCTTTTGGGGAAACAGATACTTCAGCAAATGTGCAGAGATAAGATCAGCTGGGATGAGGAACTTCCGGAACACCTAAGACCTCAGTGGGAATCCTGGATCAGAGATATACCTAATCTGGCTGAAATGCAAATCAAAAGATGTTTCCTACCTTCAAGTTTCGGCAGTGTTAAAACACATGAGCTTCACCATTTTGTGGATGCAAGTGTGTCTGGATATGGTGTGTGTACCTACTTGAGAGCTGTTAATGAGTCTGACGAAGTCCATTGCTGTTTGTAATGGGAAAGTCAAGAGTTACACCTACCAAAGTCACAACTATACCAAGACTTGAACTCTCTGCGGCAGCTGTTGCAGTTCGAACCAGCGACATGCACCAGAAGGAACTTGGAATCCAAGATCTCCAACAGTTCTTCTGGACAGACTCAACAGTTGTTCTTGGCTACATAAACAACGACGCTAAACGGTTTCAAGTATTAGTAGCTAACCGCATTCAAAGAATCAAGTCAAGTACAAAACCTGAACAATGGGCTCATGTTGCTTCAGAGCACAACCCAGCAGATTATGCTTCTCAAGGTTTGACTGCAGAGAAGCTGAAATCCTCAGATTGGTTCACAGGACTGAAGTTTCTTTGGCAAAAGGACCTACCTGTTAGAGAACTCAAGGTGGGAGAGATCAAAGAAGATGATCCTGAACTACGCAAGGCTATTGTGTGTAACACAAAGGCAAAGCAAGAGAGATCATTGCTAGATCGCCTACAGAAATTCTCTGATTGGTCAAGGGCTGTAAAAGCAGTTGCCAGACTGAAACAACAGGTCAAAGAATACAAAGGTGAGATGCAGAGAACTAACGAGAATACAAGTCTTGTGGAAAGAAAAGAAGCAGAACTTGTTATCATCAAGTTAGTTCAGGAAGAAGCCTTTTCAGAAGAGATGAAGAGCTTGAAACTAAAGAAAGGAGTTATTAAGACCAAAGATAGTAAACTGAACAAGTTGAGTCCATTCTTGGATGAAGAAGGTATCCTGAGGGTGGGAGGACGCCTGAGTCAAGCTGCATTACATCCACATGTAAAGCATCCAGCCATACTCCCAAGGAACAGTCACATGACAGCTTTACTGATCAAACACTTTCATGAAAAGATACATCATCAAGGACGGGGTTTGACATTAAACGAACTGCGAGCTAATGGATGGTGGACCCTGGGATGCAGCAGTACTGTTTCATCACACATCTTTAAATGTGTCAATTGCAGAAAGTACAGGAGACGTACTGAAGAACAAAAAATGGGGACTTGCCACAAGACAGAACGGTAACATCTCCATCCTTCACTTACACCGGCATTGACTGCTTCGGTCCGTTCTATGTAAAGGAAGGAAGGAAAGATCTCAAGAAATATGGTCTCCTACTTACCTGTCTCTGTTCAAGAGCCATACACATAGAGATGATTGATGACATGACAACTGACGCATTTATGAATGCTTTAAGGACTTGCCCTCAGAGGTAATGTTCGTCAGCTAAGGTGTGACCAAGGTACCAATTTTGTTGGTGCAAGGAGAGAGTTTGCAGAACTCATGAAGGGAATGGGTCAAGAAAGGATGAAGGTTCTAGGATGTGAGTTTCTCATGAATCCTCCAGCAGCGAGTCACATGGGCGGTGTCTGGGAGAGACAGATTAGAACCATAAGAAGTGTTCTTACTGTTATTCTCGACCAGTCAGCGCAAAGACTTGACAGCACCTCTTTAAGGACATTTCTGTACGAGGTTATGGCAATCGTTAACAGCAGACCTCTCACTGCAGAACATCTTAATGACCCTTCTGGACCTGAACCTTTAACTCCAAACCACATCCTCACAATGAAGTCAACAATCATTTTGCCTCCTCCAGGACAGTTTGTTAAAGAAGATCTTTATCTTCACAAGAGGTGGCACCGAGTTCAATATTTGGCCAATGAGTTTTGGGTTCACTGGAAGAAAGAATATCTTCTGAATCTGCAATTCAGACAGAAATGGAACAACGACAGAAGGAACTCAAAAGTCGACGACATCGTTCTTCTGCAGGATGATCTGGCACCTCGCAATGACTGGAAGCTGGCCAGAATCACAGAAGTTTACCCGGGGTCAGATGGTAGAGTGAGAAAGCTGAAGTTGCTTGTGAGCGACACCACATTTGACCAAAAGGGGAAACCTATTACTCGAACGGCGTTACTTGAAAGACCTGTACAGAAGGTTGTTAAGCCCAAGATCCACAGGATGCGTCGCGTTACGTTACGGCTGCGCCGCGCACGTCGCAGCAAATAGGTTCCCATTCAAGTCAATGCTCTAGAGTCCACAGGGCGCGCTGCGGCGCGTCTCAGCTCCGTCTCTGGAGCGTTCTGCCGCGCTGCTCTGCCAGAGATACGCGGGGAGTCTATTTTCGCCGCTCCCCGCGCCCAGCACGCGTCAATCGACACAGAAATGATCGAACTATCCCGGAAGTCAGGCACGAGGATCGTATGCAACATCCGCTCACTTTCAAAATAAACACCATGTGCAAACACAAGATCGTAAATTTCACCACTTCTTCAACATTACGTCATAACCTGTGGCATCGGGCCAGACGTCAGTCTCAAAAGATATCCGACACCATGGACGAGGAAAAGTTTATACTGTGTTGTTCTCGCACGTTTTGGAGTTCTCGAGGGATCTTGAGTTTCCTGCTCCGGAGTGCGCGCCGCTCCAAACACGCATCCTATGGACCAGGGCGAAAGCCCCGGGACGGAGCAGAGCCGTGTCGCAGCCGTAACGCGGCGCACACGCATCCTGTGGACTCCCCGAGTTACTCTGCTTGAGGCAGATTGAAGTGTTTTATGTTTGCCTGACATGTTATGCTTATGGTTGTCAACAGGTATTGTTTATTGTAAAGATGACTTGTTTAGTTGCAACAACTGTGATATTAATAAGGAATCTCACTTTTGGATTTATGTGATTCGGTGGGAGTGTAATTGTTGCAATAATAATATTTGTATTTTTGTATCATAAATAGAGTATATGTTAAGGTTTTATATTTAGGTTGTATTTGTGTGTGTATAATGCACATGTATTATAAGTAGTTTTATTTTGAAGTTAGCGCTTTTATTTTGAAATGACATGCAGGTGAAGCGCTTCTGACGTGCATGCTTCACAGCACAGGAGCACGGAGCATGAACATGTGTGAATATCGTCACCTCCTGAATATAGCATGCAGCCAATGTGTTTTCACGGTGTATTTGCAAACAAGCTGCAAATAAATCAGTAAAAGGAAAGCCACTTGTGTCTGTTGTGTTTGGAGGGAATTACACCTTCCAACTATTACATTAATTTTTAACAGGTTAGCAACATGACTGGGTAATAAAATAATTCTCCAGAGAGCCTGAATCTCAGGGAAGGCAACATGGTGAATATATAATAATGTTCAGGTTTTGGAGCAACATATGCTGCCATCCAGACAATGCCTTTGAATACCTTTCATAACACAAAGAATAATAATGTATTAATAAAGTTTATTTATAAACCATTTATCAAAACAGACATTACAAGGTGCTTTACATTGTAAAAAATCCAACAATAATGAACAAAGCAAGACGGAGACATTCAAGATTCAAGAAAGCTTTATTGCCAAGTGAGCTCCGCACACAGGAGATTTGACATGGTTATTGGAACATCGGTACTCAACAAGAAAAGAAGACGAAGACAAGACAGTAAGGGCAATAAAACCAAGTAAGTAAGGGAAACCTAAATCCAAATCTAAAATTCTAAATATAAATATGATTTGTAGAAAATAAATGTATAAAAGTAATATTTAAAGACTTAAATTAAATTTGACATTGAATTAGCGAGACATACAAGTTTAAAGAAGAACCACTTAAAGCAACAGCTGAGTAAAAGAAAACCCACTTAAAACATTTAAAACAATAAAACAATCTAAAATCAGTAAAAAAAAAAAAAAAAAGCAATTAAAAAAAACGAGTGAATAAAAGTAAATTTAAAAATAAATAAAGCATGGGGCGCTGGTGGCCTAGCAGTCTAAGCGCCCCACATACAGAGGCTATAGTCCTCGTTGCAGGGGTTGGTCCGATTCCCGGTATCAACCGTATACTGTCTTACCCCACTCTCTGCTCCCCACATTCCCTGTCTCTCTTCAGCTGTCCTATCTAATAAAGGCAAAACGTCCAAAAATATAACTTAAAAAAATAAATTAATACATAAATACAGCATCATGGATAAAACATAATATTTAAAGAATGCCTTTGAATAAAAATATCTTTTTAGACTGATTTAAAAGAAGATTTAAATTTGACACATAAATATGACAAAGGAGACCTCAAATTGTTGATCAGCTGAAATCCTATATCAGGCAATGGGTCAACAATTCAACTCTATTTTGAATATAATAGTCAACAGCTTTGAATGCACAAACAGTCTCACTGGGGGCTGTGCAGTGTTATATTTGTGCTGCTTTTGGTAGGATTAGGCAGTACATCAATTATGCACGTCTCTACCTTATCCAATCTGTACTTACTTTTATACATCAGGGTTCTTATCACAGCCTCACATGTTGGTTTATTTATGCTGACAAAATCTCACTGCGGTGGTGTCGTCGTAAATTACTGCCAGTCTGTTTACACCATGTAAGCAGTATACAGTGAGCCCTGCACAGACACATAAATATGCATGTGATAGATGGTAGATAATTTCTGCTACATACCACATGTACAGTGAAAATGTAATCTGAAACGTGTTTTTTCACTTCTATTCCAACAGCACTTACACCGTGAGATGTTAAAAATGCACCTGTTATTTTCACAGTTGTCATCAGGAGGCCACATGACACTCTTCGCCCTGCTTGTGGACACTTTTTTTTTTTCCAGCCCACTTAGCAGAGCTTTAGACGACAGCGATGCAATGAGTGGGAGTCTTTTCACTTCTGGTATTTGAAGTTTTTTTTTTTCAAGTTAACCTGGGCTGAGCTTTTGTAGATGACATATTTATCCTAACCTGAGAAAGTGCATGACAAGTGAGTAAGACGGCAAAAGGAGCTGAGTGCATCAGAGCACATGGGGTGAAAGATGAAGGATGATATTCTCACTGATGTTCTTGGAGAAATAGTAAATAGCTACAGCGGTCTGCCAACAAGTCTTCTTAGCTGATTAATAGGCCAAATTATTGTGCCTCAGAGAACAAGCTACTGTACTGTACATATGACACGCTTATAAGTAAACAGTAGCAGCCTGTTAAACATGGAAAGCATAGATAATTAGGATCTAACACACTTCACTAATCGCATTTCACACCACAACATATTAATAAAACCAACACAATTATAGACAAACCCCACTCTTCACCTTTTCATTGGCTGTCAAATGTCACAAAAGTTTTCCTCCCGTTTTTCTCATCTTTGTTTTTTCGAGGATGTTACTGGATCTTTTTTTTTTTTTTTTAAGTTATATTTTGGTGATATTATGCCTTTTATTTTATAGGATAACTGAAAGACAGAAAATGTGGTGAGTATATAGTTGGGGAAGACATACAATCCTTGGCACGGCCGGGAGTCAAACCGGCGACCTCTGCGACAAGGATTTTAGCCTCTGTATGTGGGGCGCTTAGACCGCTAGGCCACCAGTGCTCCATTAATGTATTTTCAAATCAATTTGTTAAACTCCTGCAAGCAGAAGCAAAATGTGCCAGAACTCTTTTCTGTGGATTGATTTGACATGACGCATGATCAGTTTGCCTCTGGCGTTACTCATATTAGTGGAAGTTAATAACCGTAGTAAAGAGGTTGTCAAGGGGTTTTGACCATTCAGAATCAAGCATCTTACACAGCTGGAAGATCAGTAAGAAAGACAGGTAATAATGTATTGTTATCATTGTGAGTGAAATAGGTTGTCTAAGTTTGATTCTCTACCCTCCTTTGCACGTGTTCAATAATTAATGTTGTGTATGTTTAAAAATAGAACAGAGTTATAGCAGGGAAAACACACCTGACCCCTCTTATGTAATTATAGACTGTATGTTAAAGGGGGTAACTTAGGGCAAATTTTGATTTGCCACATGATCAGATCAGTTAGAACTGGTGTCCCTTTAAGAACATATAAAAATTGAAACCATGTTATAACATGGAATTGGTCAGGTGGAGTGATGAACTTATACATATCACCCATTCTGGAGCTCCTTTTTTTCAGCGTTACGGTGAGTTTCAGCTCATTGCTTTGCTGTTCAGCTGCAACTTAGCAGTTTTGGTCACTCTTACCCCTCTCATCACTTCTTTTAAGGACACAGCAGGCAGCTGTTTTCAGTGATAACACCCAACAAATCCACTGTACACTGGCTGCTCTTCACCAAACAGCAGACAGAGACAGTCAGTGACTTTCTGTCAAGCATACTGAAGTATGTAGAAGCTCCAAGGCCCATTTTTGTGTTTCCAGGGCTCTTTTTTCCCTGGGAGAGGTTTATCTCCTTAGTTTAAATTGCAAATGTACAAAGGGAGTTTGTTTTTTCCACCGTTGTGATATCAGCAAAAAAAAAAAAAAAAAAAGAAGCATTTCGTGCACATTCAAAGGACTAGGTTTCAAGGATTATCAACTATTTGCTAATTTGAGGTCACACTCGGTTTAAAAAAGCTGTCATTTAAGGCACAAACAATGTCATTTTTCTTCACTTAGCTCATTAGCAAAGGGCCAGGGGAAACAAAAACACCCCAGGAATCCTGACGATAACCCCACATGATGAACATAAAAACATCATTAGCATCCTGGGGAAGTGGCTCAGGGACTACAGGTGAAGTCGCACGACACGGTTGATGTAGTGTATGACCTTGACAAGAAGGGACCAGATGGCTCTGCACAAACAACCTAACAGCAGTTGAACATGTGTTTGGATCATGGTCAGGTCTGGTGGCTGGAAGAAGAGTTTTCATCAGAACCTGCCATTAAAAAACATAAAAGTTTGGACATCTTAGTGAGGTTTAAGATTTGACCAAAACATTTGAATTCCAGTTGTTAAGCATTGCAGTTTTAGTGCAGCTGTTTCTCAAAGCATCCAACAATCAATCAATCCATCTTTATTTGTAGATTGCCAAATCACAACAACAAATGTTATCTCAAGACACTTTTACTTTAACTTTTATCTCATCTTAATAAACCAAGAGCAGAGCCCTTTGCAGCATTTAGGAAGTTATAGCGGCATGGATAAACTTCCTTTTAACAGGCTGAAACCTCGAGCAGAACCAGGCTCATGCTAGACAGACATCTGCCTCAACCAAACCGGGGTTGGAAAGAGGGATAGAGGAGATGAAAAGAGAGAGAGAGACAGATAGATGATAGAGGTGAGATGGACAGTAGTAGTTGTAGCAGCTGGAACGTAAACAGCAGCAGGCAACGGCAGCGAGTCAGAGGAACCTACGAGACAAGGGAGCTCAGGGACTCCAGAAAGGTCTTTGGTTAGTAACTTTAATGGAACAGGGAGAGTTCAAGTGGAATCCCAGTGTGTCAGTTCCCCCGGCTATCTAAGCCTATAGCAGCGTAACTAAGTGCTTATCCAAGCCTGAGCCAGCCCTAACTATAACAGAACAGAACACAGAAGACTCCCCTTCTTTTATATAACAGTTCTTGTAACTAGACTAGTGTGTTTCCCTTTAACCTTGACTTGTTTCGACTACAAACTTCATGCAATCTACCTCAGAAAAGTCTTGTTATGTTGTTGCTGATTTATAGAGGTTTGAAGCAGCACAACGACCATGCCCACTGTTGTCTGACAGTCTTAGGACTGTACCCCAGATATGTAACAGCATGTAGGCCACCTCATCCCAGTTTACCATCCTCTGGACCCGTTTCCTGATCTCTACTACCTCCTTTTCCCACTGCTGGTATCTGTTGCTCTCTGAGTGCATGACCTTTGCCTTTTCCTAGTCCATGATGTGGTTTCTGACATGGCTGAAGTTTTTCTTGGTCCGCTTTTTTGCTTTATTTCACATGTACATGCTCCAGGTGTTTCTTTCTCATATTCTTTTCTGAATATTCTGCCTGTTGTACCCATGTTTTCTCTTGTGCACAAAAGGCATGGAATTTGCTAAATGACGTTGCTTTTCCAGTCAGGGTCGATTTGGCCCTTTGAATGAACCAGCAACTGTCTCTGCTTGATGTGTGGCTTTACAGGTGTGCTTATGGGGTAATCAGCTGACAGATAATGTCACAACAATATCACATGACTCTTCTGAGGAAGACTGCAGGAAGTTCATGGCTGAAACATGTCAAGATGAAAATGTAAACACACTGGTGTCCGTTACAAGAACTAAATGAACCTCTTTGGATTTTATTTTATTTTCTCCGTAAGATGTGATAATTCAATCTGAAAATGGACAAGACTTTACCTTGGCTTTAAAAACAAGGCACGTCACCATTTCAATTTATGTTGTGCTCATTTTCTGCCATTAACCTGAATTTTATCCCTCATTAAGGGAAGCTTATTATGCACTAAGTGGAGCTAAGGACACAGATTTTATTGTAGAGAAAGTGGAGGTGGTTCACAAGTCATGATTCATTTGTTTACTTGCAAAGAAATGTGTGAGAAAGCATTAAACACAGGCACCGTCAGCACAAAGACGGATATAACGGTGCAGGTGCGAGGAGGGCGAGGGGGCTTAGGCCTGGAAATAGGTCAGCATGGCAGAGAAAGGCAGCATTGTCATCAAGGAGAAGACAAATGGAGGTGGATCAAACATCCACAGGAGCAGGCAGGCAGGTGTGCTAAAACAGTCTCTCAGGGAATGCAGGGTTAGTAGGTGAGGGGGAATGTGAAGAAACTCAGCGGGTGAAGAAAAAGGGTAATTAATTAATCATAGGTTCAGCTTACAGTTTGATGTGTTACCTACTTGCTTCTGGATTCTGCCTGTTCTGTGGAAGACACTTGCACTACCATGATTTCATACTGCATGGAATTTTAAAAAATGTAGCTTCACCTCTACCCCGACCAATGTGACTTGGGCATCTTGAGTCAAACTGCAGCCATTCGCTTGTTTTTCTAACAAGCTAAGTTGGTACTTTATTAGTAAGTGTTACCTAAAGCTATACAATGCCTGCATGTGTTATATAAGAAATAACCTTCATAAAATATGAATTCACATTACAAACACGGCACCTCTGCTCTCACTGGTCTTAAAATGTGGATCAGTCTATCAGACTCTGATCTCTGATATCATCAGCAGTCTGCCCTTTATTTCCACAAATAGCCCCTTATAAACATAAAATGATGATACGATCAGCAGAAGTGAACTGCAAATTTCTCTTTCCCTCACTTCCCTCATGCATCAATGATTTATTAATGCAACGTTTTGGTGCTCACAACATCGTAAGTTGTGTTGTGATGTGCCTGATGACGTTTTCAGAACCGTCCAAGCCCACGGAATCCAGATTCATTTACAATGAGTCATTTTTCTTTGTAGTTTTTAAATATATTTAGTGAAAATTTTGGCTACAATGCAATGTGTAAAAGCCATATCACAATAAGCTTCCTTTGGTCATGCTGATGTAGACGATAATGCTCTTTTTCCAGCTATCTTATCTTTACCTAACATTAGCTTAAATGTTCTATGTTATCTGTTAGTACGTATGTAGCTCATGAGAACAGATAACATGGCGTCCATAATGCCATTGTCTATCAATAGTGTTCCCATTTGGTTACCACTTCAACACAAATACTTCCATGTACAGGACTTAATGAAAGAACATCACAACACGACTTAACAACTGTACGAGCTCCATATGAAGGAAGCATACTATTAAATACATGGGATCAGGCTACAGGTATACAATGTCCCTATTTGTTCAGTTCGGACAACTACATTTCAATACAGGACAATCCCAGTGGAATCTGATTGGCCACCCTGAAATCCTGAACCATGCCTTGTCAGAATCTGCACTTTCGTTGACATCAACAATTTGAGTTGTGTGCTGTAAATTGCTTCAGTGCATTTTAATGTTAAACTTTTTTTATTTTATTTTTTAAATTGTCACTTGGGACAGAAACCTTTTTTTGGGGGGGGGGTCCTTAAAGAATTTAATTCAGCAGATTTAAATGTTGCCACTCTGTTGAGTTACCTTTGAATTAAACATTATATATTAGAATATATTTTATAGGTTTGGGATAATGCTTACCAACCCTGGCCACCACTTCAAAAGTCAGTGTCCCAGTTTGGCCACCCCAGTTTAAAAACTCTGGCTCCGCCCCTAAACAATCCAGCATCAGGAGGAGAGTACAAAAATATGAAAGTAGCTGATCTGATCAGTGAGTTTGTCATAGTGTTTGATGTTAATGAGAAGAGAAGAGCACTTTGTCTCTCACTGCATGAACCGTGTGATCTCTCCTGTTTTTACACTCCCTGATGTAGCATATGATCAATGCCTCTGCATGAAGTATATGACGGGAGGATAGCTGAACATCGAGCAGTTATCAGATATTATAAATGCAGCGCAGTTATGAGACGGAATGTGGATCTGTGTGTTAATGACGTCCATCTTATTGCCGATCTTTTCTCGCTGTAATCAGAGACTTAAGTCTGGTGTGCGGTCATTTTTAATTCAAAGATAAACCACAGAACTGAACATCAGACTTCATATAATCAAAGTTTAATATCACTCCAGTCTGTGATCATCCACTCTTCTCTGCTAATCGTAAGACATGTGTGTGAGAGTGAGGGCAGCCTTTATCTTGGGTTTGCAAAGAAGTTTATCACCATTAAATGCATTTTAAAGTTTAATGAAAGTGTATGAGGCTAAGAGCAAATTTGTATATTTAGCGGGTAAGCAAGATCTGATCATGAGTGGTCACTGGAGACACATGGTTCATGCAAGATGTGAATGTTTGCACTGGTCACTTGTGTTGTGATCACTATAAACTGCATATTAATGCAATGTCTGAACAGCCTCAAAGCAGCTCTGATAGCTCTTTTCTCCTGTTGCTGCAAATGAGGAGGAAACACTATATCTGCAGCTTGTTTGCATTTAAGGAGGCGGGGTTTATGACCTATACTGCAGCCAGTCAGAGGGAGCTCTAAAGCTTCAGGCCTCACAGTCAGTGAACACTTAAGCGGCCTATTTTAATATACAGTCTACATCAATGACTGATTAGCCCTGTAAACCCATATCAACTGTCACATCACTGTATTGTTGTTTTGACAGATAATGTGATGAACTGTTGCTCGGGCTCTGTTTTTCACTTGAGCTCCTTCTTTTATGTCAAGATATTGTTATTTACCAGAATGCTAATTGAGCTCAGACAGTGTCCCATTAATTCAAATATGCACACAACTCTTAAATGAGACAGTGTGATTAATCAAACAAATCTTGTTTGTGAGTGTGTCTCACATGCTCAGACAGTTATGATTTACACCAAGAGTTTCTTCATTCATCTTTAGTTGGTTGAGCTTGGTGGTGAGTTGAAGGGATATGGGGGGATGAGACTGTATTAACATAAGTTGTTTTTTCTTGTTTTTGGAGGGGCATTTTTTCCAGTGTTCGTGTGTGCTTTGTGAGTCAGGCCCTTAGTCTTTTAAATCACTGTCATTATGAGGACCATGGAGAAGCTGATCCCTTCCCACTACCGATGTTCCTTTTACTTTAACACACCGAGCCTCTCCTCATGTTACCAACAAAACGCCACCAGCTTCTACTGGGTGCTCCATGAGCTAGCAGCCTGTTCACAGCGATAGCATTCAAAAGGTAACTTGCTAAAAATGCAGCCAATTATGCAGAAAAAAAGATTGTAAGATTGTGTAAAGTTATCCCAAAAAATAAATATAATTACCATTGCCGGCCACCAAGTATGACATCAGACAGATGTTCTGGTGAGGTCAATGAGAGACCTGACTGTGTCTTTAAAGGGGCCGCAGTTATGATAAACCATATTTTATCCCACCTCCCACCTTGAGAAGCAGGGAAGCACTGTGAGAGTCATGTTTTTTGACTTCTCCAGTGCTTTCAACACCATCCAGCCCTGCCTTCTGAGAGACAAACTGCTGGTCATGCAGCTTCACCCGGACACCACAGACTGGATCGTGAACTACCTCACTGGACGGCCGCAGTACGTCAGAGTGGATGGCTGTACCTCTGAGGTGGTCACGAGCAGCACTGGCGCCCCCCGGGGGACTGTTCTGGCGCCATTCCTCTTCACCCTCTACACCTCCGACTTCCGCTTCAACTCCAGTTCCTGCCACCTCCAGAAGTTTTCCGACGACTCCTCCATCGTTGGACGCATCAGTGAAGATGACGAGGAGGAGTACAGAGGACTGATAGAGAGCTTCATCGCATGGTGCGACAGCAATCACCTGAAGCTCAACATCAGCAAGACTAAGGAGCTGGTGGTGAACTACCGGAGGAACAGGAGGCCCCCAGCCTCCAACAGGAGGCTGTTCTTCCTGAGGAGACTCAGGTCCTTCAGTGTCTGCAGCAGGCTTCTGAAGACCTTGTATCAGTCTGTGGTGGCCAGTGCTCTCTTCTTTGCTGTGGCGTGCTGGGGTGGAGGTATCAAGACGGGTGAGGCCAGCAAGCTCAACAAGCTGGTAAAGAAGGCCCGCTCTGTGGTTGGCCTAGAACTGGACAGTCTGGAGTCAGTGGCTGAGAGGAGGTTGATGGACAAACTGCGAGCCATCCTGGACAACCCCTCTCACCCTCTCCATGATGAGCTGTGGCTGATGGGGAGCTCATTCAGTCAGCGCATCATTCCACCACGGTGCAAGACTGAACGCTTCAGGTGCTCCTTTGTGCCCACCGCCATCAGACTGTTGAACAGTAACGGAGGCCACAGACTGCACCATGCTGACCACTGACCCCCCCCCCCCCCCCATGAACAGATCCATAACATCCCTGCTCTGTCCGTCACACTCCATCATCCCATCTCGAACTCTCTCTTGACTGCTGCTGGCATTATAATGTATAATATACTGTATTATATAATTATTTTGCTGTATTATATTATGTTATATTACATTACTATTCTAACTACAACCCATGGTCATATTACATACAAATATTATTTCTATTTATTGCTTAATTTGTCATTACCAACCATAATCACACCATGTCAACTTGTCACTACTGAAACATTTTTTAATACTGCCAGTAATAACTTCTATTTAATTTAAATTCCATTTGTAACATTGTATATATCTAAATTGTACTCTAGCTTTATTTATCTATTTTATTTATTTGTTGTTATTTTATGTTATTTTATTTTTTACTTATTTTTTACTTATTTTGTACCTATTTTGTACTTTTTTGTACTTACTGAAACTTCTTTCTTGATTGTACTTATGTCTGGGTTGCTGTAACAACTGAATTTCCCCCCCCGGGGGATCAATAAAGTAATATCGTATCTTATCTTATCTTATCTTATCTTTATAAGTGACAGCAACTCAAACTGAGAAAAAAAACTCATTTTCAATTTGTGCTTCTTCAGGGGAAACAGGGCCACCACAAATAGATCCTCTTTTGTAAGGCTGACCCAACTTCCTGGCAAAGGTTCTCTGGACACTAGTTTTCAGCCAGCTCATTTGGTACCCCCTTACCTGAAAGACATGAAAGTAAGAAGCATGTTTTAATGGGATAAAAAAAAGCAGCACTTTTTTCATCTTAACTGCTGTTACATTATATCTCTGACTGAATACAAGAGTTTAAAAAATTGAATATGAAATTAAAAAGGCAGTTCGGGTTGTTTGAATTGAGGTTTATTGGGATTTTTTGGTTGTTAAATGTATTAGCTGGAGTAAGAATAAGTTGTTCTTTCAGATTAGATAGCATTCAAACAGGAGCACTAAAACTGTACATTGATGCACACAAGATAACGTGTTCAACTGTAGATCAATCTAAATAAAACAATAGTTAAATGTCTGCTAGTTTAAACATTTCCCCCGCTCTGTTTTGAAGTCATACAGTAATTCAGTCTTGATGTCATACAGTAGTTCAGTCTTGGAGTCATACAGTAGTACAGTGTGAGGCTAAGTGGTACTCAAACAGAGAAATGGGTGAACTGAGGGTTGTGAAAATGTAGTGAAAATACAGGAGCTGTTTGACAGCAAAGTAAAGCTGTGAAACTCTTCAACACATGGCAGACATTTGAAGTGTTCATTTTTGTAGGTGCACACTTCACAGGCTGCCAAATTTAACTTGTAACTCGTGGCCCTGTGTGCACCAATGTACCGCTGTTTATGTTCTGTTTCTACTGCCAGCTTCTCCAAACTGCAAGCACAACTTCATTCTACACCAGCTAAGATACTGACTATACACAAGGATCTTAATGAACACCATTTCAAATAACCCGTACCTGAACCTGTGCATATACATGCAGCTTTATTTCAGGGTACTTGCAGATGGCGGCGAGGGCGCTTCTCAGTGTGCGACTCACGTAGCTTACCAGCATGAGAGTGTTTTTTTGAGTGTTTTTTGAGTGTTGTAAGTGTTTAAACTTGCGTGTCAAGCACCGATTCGAAAACATCAACTATGAATCCGTCTGTGGACATATTTATGCTGCTTTGTGCACTACTTTGTGGACTTTACACCAGCCTGGAGGTTGGATATGAAGTGGGTACCTGTCATGGTGCCTTTACCGGGAGAATCAACTTAAGTCGTGAGTTTCTCCTGACATTTCGGTCCACCACGGATGGTGTTGTCCCGGTGAATATTCCACCGGAGCTTAGCAGACCGATCGGTAAATCCACGCGTCGGAAAAGAGGGAGAAGAGGTGGGTTGCGTCGGAGACTCAAGAACATGAGCCTCCATGATCGCCGCAAGATACCTGCCCTTCCTTCAGTTCTCCTTTGTAACGCTCAGTCTATCCGCAACAAGTTAGATGAGCTGGAAGCCTGGGCAAAATTCAGACATGAAGTGAAGGACACTTGTTTACTGGTCTTCTCTGAAACCTGGCTGAGTGACTTGGACCTGGACGAGGACCTTTCACAAAGTGGGTTCGGCGCTCCACTTCGACTGGACCGGTCGCCGGAGATCACCAACAAGCGACGAGGGGGCGGTGTGTGCTGCTACATCAACCAGAGGTACTGCAATACTGTCGTGGTTCGGGAGAGGATCTGCACACCCGATATTGAACTGTTGACCATCTCACTCCGGCCCTTTTACTTACCTCGTGAGTTCCAACAGCTGTTTTTTACTATTGTTTACATTCACCCCCGCGTCAGCTGCCAGTCAGCTGATTGCCGACGTCACTCACCGACTCACCAACGCAATATGCCCGGATGCTCCGAAATTCGTCCCGGGAGACTTTAATCATTGCCATTTAAATACGACCCTGAGGACATATGAACAATATGTGACATGTGCCACCACACTGAAGAACTCCACCATAGACCTGTGCTATGGCTCAGTGAGTGGTGCTGATAAATCCCTGCCACTGCCTCCTCTTGGATCATCTTACCATAACAGTGTATATCTCATGCCAGTGTACACACCCTCATTTAGGCGGCTCCCCCGTGTGGTGAAAACAGTGAAATGCTGGTCAGAAGCCAGCATCTCTTCTCTTCAGGCCTGCTTGGATTGTACAGTCATGACCAAAAGTTTTGAAAATGACACAACTATTAATTTTCACAAAGTCTGCTGCTTCAGTTTTTATAATGGCAATTTGCATGTACTCCAGAATGTTATGAGGAGTGATCAGCTCAACTGCAATTAATTGCAAAGTCCCTCTTTGCCTTGAAAATTAACTTTATCACCAAAAACACATTTCCACTGCATTTCAGCCCTGCCACAAAAGGACCAGCTAACATAATTTCAATGACCCAAGAAAGTCCAGCAAGCGCCAAGACTGTCTCCTGAAGGTGTTACAGCTGCGGGATCGGGCCACCACCAGTGCAGAGCTTGCTCAGGAATGGCAGCAGGCAGGTGTGAGTGCATCTGCATGCACAGTGAGGCGAAGACTTTTGGAGGAAGGCCTGATGTCAAGGAGGGCAGCAAAGAAGCCACTTCTCTCCAGTAAAAACATCAGGGACAGACTGATATTCTGCAGAAGGTACAGGGACTGGACTGCTGAGGACTGGGGTAAAGTCATTTTCTCTGATGAATCCCCTTTCCGATTGTTTGGGGCATCTGGAGGAAGGCTTGTTCGGAGAAGACGAGGTGAGCGCTACCATCAGTCCTGTCTCTTGCCAACAGTGAAGCATCCTGAGACCATTCATGTGTGGGGTTGCTTTTCGGTCAAGGGAGTGGGCTCTCTCACAATCTTGCCTAAAAACACAGCCATGAATAAAGAATGGTACCAGAACGTCCTCCGAGAGCAACTTCTCCCAACCATCCAAGGGCAGTTTGGTGATGAAGAATGCCTTTTCCAGCATGATGGAGCACCTTGCCATAAAGCAAAAGTCATAACTAAATGGCTCGGGGAACAAAACATTAAGATTTTGGGCCCTTGGCCAGGAAACTCCCCAGATCTTAATCCCATTGAGAACTTGTGGTCAATCCTCAAGAGGCGGGTTGACAATCAAAAACCCACAAATTCTGACAAACTCCAAGCATTGATTATGCAAGAATGGACTGCCATCAGTCAGGATTTGGTCCAGAAGTTGATTGACAGCATGCCAGGGAGAATTGCAGAGGTCTTGAAAAAGAAGGGTCAACACTGCAAATATTGACTTATTGCATGAATTCTGTGTAATTCTCAATAAAATCTTTTGATACTTATGAAATGCTTCTAATTGTATTTCATTATACCATAGAAACATCTGACAAAAACACCTAAAAACCCTGAAGCAGCAGACTTTGTGAAAATGTAATATTTGTGTCATTCTCAAAACTTTTGGCCATGACTGTACAGTACAGACTGGGAATGTTTCTATGTGGCATGTGGAGATGATAATATCAATGATCTGTGGGACTCTGTTACGTCGTATATCACATTCTGTGTAGACTCCATCATCCCAACCAAGAGCATTGTTATTTATCCAAATAACAAGCCTTGGATAACTAAGGAGCTTAAATCTGTGATTGACAGAAAGAAACTGACCTACTGTACCGGTAATCTCCTGGAAAAAAAGGCGGCATCTAGGGATGTACGTAATGAAATAAGGAAAGCCAAACATAAATATAAGGAGAAAATTGAAGATAAGTACAGCAGTGGAGACCTTAGAGCTGCCTGGCAAGGTATCAAGACTATGGCCTCCATTAACCACCACACTGAGACCAAGAAATCTGTTAGTGTGAAGGGGGTGGTTGACTTACATCTGCCAGACACTTTTAACTCCTTCTTCTCTCGCTTTGAAAGGTCTGATCTTCTTGGGAATATCTCTTCATGTACTGAGCCCCTCAACCCCCTTAAGGAAATTGTGATATCTCAGGAACGTGTCACTGCCTTACTTAAGAAGGTAAATCCTAGGAAAGCTGCTGGTCCTGATGACATCTGCGGCCGTACTTTGCACTACTGTGCCGACCAGCTCAGCGGGGTGTTCACCAACCTCTTTCAAAGGTGTGCGGATTTTGGACAGATTCCCATTAGATGGAAGATGTCAACTGTAATACCTATCCCCAAATCAAACAAATCCAAAGAACTTAATGAGTACAGACCTGGGGCACTCACATCACTCGTCATGAAAATTTTTGAGAAGATTTTAAAGGATTTCATTATGTTTTATATCAATGGGAAGCTTGATCCCTTGCAATTCGCTTACCAGCCAGACAAAGGTGTAGACGATGCCAAACTTTTTATCTTAAATGTTGTACTGAAGCATCTTGAAAAACCTGGAGCTCATGCCAGACTCTTGTTCGCAGACTTCTCTTCTGCTTTTAATAAGATGCAGCCTCACATCTTAATGGAGCGTCTGGCGTCCCATTTTAAGCTCCCGGACCAGCTGCTAATGCTGATTTAAAATTTTCTCACTGGGAGAGTCCAACAGGTCCTTGTGAATGAACATATGTCGAAAACATGTATATCTAACACAGGTTCACCTCAAGGTTGTGTGCTGTCACCATTGCTGTTTATCATGTACACCGACAGCTGCAGGTCCTTGCATGAGAACAGGTTCCTTGTAAAGTTTTCAGATGACACTGTACTGTTGTCGCTGCTCCATGGTTCAGAATCTGACCATGGTCCTGCCTTATTTGACTTTGTAACATGGTGTGATGACAGCTACCTTGACCGTAATGTATCCAAAACAAAGGATATGATTATTTATTTTAGACACAATAATGTACACAAAGTTAGTGTCATTCATGGGGAAGATGTGCAGACTGTCGATTCGTATAAATATCTTGGAACTGTGTTTGATTCCAAACTGAAGTTCGATGTCAACACAGTGTCTATTGTCAAAAGATGCCAGCAAAGGATTTACCTGCTGAGGAAGTTGAACTCTTTTAATGTCAGTAAGAGGATTTTAAGTAACTTTTATTGTTCTTTTATTGAAAGCCTTTTAACCTTTTCTTTTATCTGCTGGTTCGAGGGCTTACCTATCAAAGAGAAGAACAGCCTGCAGAGCATTGTAAAAGTTTGCTCCAAGATCACAGGAGTTAAACAGAGAGACTTGTGCTCCCTCTGGGAGAACCAGGTGCTGAAGAAAGTGAAAAACATTATCGGCCAGCCCTTACATGTCCTTCGTACCGAGTTTGTACTGATGCCTTCAGCTCGCCGTTTTTATGCACCCGTGAGGAGAACTAACCGGTATTCAAAGTCTTTTATCCCGTCTGCTATCAGGCTTTTAAACTTAGACGGCAGTCTTTCTAGTCATTTTAAATAACTTTGGTATGGGAAGAGATTATAATGTCTTTTAATCGTTGTCGTATTTTATTGTTATTTATATATTACATTACCTTATGCTGTCCTCCACAGACCCTCTAGTCCTGTGTACAGACCCGGTGTGTGACTTGTAGCATGTATATATGATGGATGTGTTGTAGATGTTAAATGTTGTATGGTTGTTGTATGGTAAGCTATGAATGAATTGCCCTTCTTGGGATCAATAAAGTTGTCTGAAACTGAATCTGAATCCTGCACTTAGCAACAGAGTTACAGTCAATAATTGAAAATGGCAATATTAGTTTTGGTGAATGATTTTGTGTTCTCAGAGTAATTTGGTTGAATGTTCATTCATATGGTTTTCAGTCTTACAACATTAAACCCATCTGGATGGAAATAGCCTCAAATAAAAACTGAAAGTCTGTACTTTGAGCATGCATTCATTCACTGTTTACACTCCAAACCCTGTGGTAGAAAAAATAGCAAGAGATTTGGCAACATCAAAATATTTTGGGACTGACTTTATTGTTTCTTCAAATTAAATATGTCTCTCAACCGCAGATTTAACTTAATGTGCAGGGTTTTTTTAACGTTGAGTACATCTGTGAATGCAATTCAGCCCGACATTTCAACCGTGTTATTAATTAGAACTGTTTTGTAATGGAGCCAGTACAAAGAATTTCAGGGATGCGATTGGCACAAAAATATATATTTTTTTAAAATCTTATTATCATGAAATTTATCCTCCAAAATAAGGTGATATGAAATGATTTCTTCCCTTAACCTCTGTAACGAAGAAGCCTTCGTTACTCATGATGGACGGCTGTTGTGTTGTAAATATTGCACAAGGGTTTGGGCTCATGGCACTTTAATAAACAACACACAGTATTGATGGCACTTTGCACTTTATTAGCGATCTTTGCACAGTACATTTGCACATTGCGTATTTGCACATTTGTTGTTGTTGTTATTTATTGATTAAGAAATTAAGCCGGAGTTAGGCAAACCATAGTGCGTGGTTGAGGTGTAGTTGTCCGGGGGTTGCCGGCGTGGGGGCGCTGCTCCACCTGAAGAAGAGAGGAGAGTTAGAAGGTTCCGTGAGACGATGTTTAACGTCAGCAATAAGTAATCATGTGTGCAGTGTTTATGAATATGTGTGTGGTTGTATTAACGTTAAAGTGTGCCAGGGCGGTAGTGCAAATAGGTCGAAATTGTTTGTTTGACTTACCTGGGGTTGCTGTTCTGTGTCCGCTCCAGGGTGTTCCGGTTAAAAGATTCCCCGAGGAACGGACACCCAGATAAAGGTTCCGGGGTGGGACCAGAGCACAAATTGGTCAGGGGGGAGTCTGAATTTAGCGGTGCAGGGGAATTAATTAAAGGGCATGTTTTAGATGTATTTTAGGAAATGTGGGAATTATACAATGTGGTTAATATTGGTGACATAAAATCAGGAACAGGGGAAGGTGTCTAAGTTAATGGAGAGCAGAATAAATAATTTGTGAACACCTCCAGATGGTTTGGTCCAGGAGGCCAATTAGTGCCACACTATAAAAGGTGCCAGTTATAATCAGTCTGTGTCGTTGTTGGTTGGTGTCTGATGTCACTGTGGCTGTTTGTTCAATAAACCCGTTTGTGGTACACCTGGACCACCGCCTGTGATTTTGTTCGTCATGCCTGCTGTATCATCCAGCCGCTAAAGGGTCATTCTAACAACCTCTTGAAATCCAGAAAAAATAAAATTTCTTGGATTTAAATATACCTGGGCTTCCATGCCTCTGCAAAATACTGTATCTGATGCCAATACAAGCCTGCTGTTGTGTCGGGTTTGAAACACAATGTTTGCATTCATTGTCCTCTATGAATGGTAAATGGTAAATGGACTTGTGCTTATATCGCTCACTTCTAGCTCTCTAAAAGTACTCCTCCCATTCATCCATTCACACCATTCATCCACTGATAGAAGAGGCTGCCATATTGTAAGCTAATCTTATTCATACACATTCACACACTGCAGAACAACAGTGGGAGCAGTTTTGGTTCAGTGTCTTGTCCAAGGACACTTCAACATGTGACTGCAGGAGCTGGGGTCGAACCGCCAACATATCAAGTGAAAGACAACCAAGTCTACCCACAGCCTGAGCCAGACATTCACTGTTTCACCACTACAGATTGACTTGGAGATAAATCAGCTGATTAAAAAACATTCCTATGGGCCTACAAACATATTTATATATTAAAGAACTACATTTAAGCTGCATTGACTGGCTGCACTGTTAGCAAGTTACCTGTGGGATGATCTTGCTGTGAGCAGGCTGCTAGCTCATAGAGTTCCCAGAGGAAGCTTGTGGTGTTTCAACTGAGAGTAAACGCATAATGTTGACTTTACAGTGAAGTTTAAGGTGTTTTATAGAAAAGCAGGCTAAAGATTAGACTGGAATTAAGTTAATTTGACCTGAAGGTCAGCTGATAAGAACAACAGTGTAAAAGAAGAGCTACCAACTGTTGAATCTGAGGATTGATTGTTTTTGAGAACTTCACTCACACGAAAGAAGAGATGTTACCGTGTGCTCACTCGGTAGTGTGGTTTAACTCCAGTTAAAAGTAAGGTGCTACTGAAGAATAAAGCCTTACCGACATTGTGAGGAAGCCATGGGGGCTGTCCTCAGGCACACTTGCTTGAAGGTAAAGTAAAAAAAAAAAAAGCCTATATTCGTTCAGGGCAAATCTCATTAAAACCTACCACATCAGGAAAAACAAACATATAAATGAATAAGTAAATAGAATGTAAAAAAAAACACTAACTGAAAAAGTGTATTCATCATTAATAGATTAAGAAAGCTTCTGTTTAAAATAATCTATGTTTTTTTATTGCAAAATGATGCTGCAAAGAGCTGTTAGACTCACCTCATTGCAGTCAGCTTCACTGTTCTTCTTATAAGAACAGCACAAAAGCCTGAGTCACAGTATAATTACAGCTGTATCTGTGTAGGTAAACAGTTACAGGGGCAGCCTGTGGCATAGGTAAACAAGGCAACTACTCAGTCCTTTTCCTGGAGTGGCAACATTTAAGCTTTTCATTTATTATTTATTCATAAACTGTATGCTTGCAAAGCTGCATGCATGTTTAAGTCTGAGAAAGGAAGGAAGAGAAGCCCATTTTAATCCATAGTGGAGACCTTGCACTGACCTGTTATAAAGGGCGATAAATGCATGAAACTGATGATGATGGGTTGTATTTCAATTTTATATATGACCCAAGACCGGCTATAAATAAAACGTAAATGTCTTCTCCTGCTCATGCATATTGTGTGTGTTGTCCATTCTATGACCAACGGACACCACAACAGAAGAAGGGCTGTTTCAGTGATGCTAAGTCTGTATGCAATAAATGGAGCAATGCCTGTGAGCTAGCTCTGACACGCAACTACTGTTCAAAATGCCACTGAAAGAACAAGTGGTTGTTTGCCACAGAGACTTCAATTCAGGGACTGCATCCTTGGAAGAGTGCATTTGAAGACCAATATGGTCACAGTGGCGTATTTCAAAGGTTTTGAAATTCTGAGATCTCAGAAACTGAAAAACATGGTGGGTGTGCAACGTCGTCAGCTGGTCTTGGCATATGTAATGTTTTGCAGCAAAACAAAACTTTGACACAAGGAAAAGAATAACTAAAGAATACAATATTCCACTTGGCTCAGGGTGCATTTGTGTTTACGTTCACTGCAATGTTCATGAGCTGCAAAAGAACGCAACATCCAGTTGTTTGCGCTTTCCAGTCTGCTCCTCGCATTGGTGATGTGGGTGTTCTGTTGGAGGCCGTCCGAATCCTAAATATCAGACCTGTTTGATATTTACCACCCAAGTTTGGGGAGGCTCTGACGTGGTTGGGAGCAGTAAAATAATCGTATTGACACCACACACATGAGGATTATTTCGACAAGTAATCAGTTACAAAAAACCCTGAATCAGGTCACTTCCCCTTGATCATTTTGGGGTGGCAGACCTGGCCCTAAATCGAGCTAAAATCCTCAAGTGTGTGGCTACTGTAGGACCACCCCTGGTTGACTGCACACATTACTGTTACAAACCCCAATATACTTTGTGCCTTCTCTCATCAGGAACTTAAATAAAAATGTGTCAAGTAAATGTATTTATGTAGGTACTGGGTGTAAAAATGTTTTTCCCCGCTGACCGTAATGTACATGTTCAGTGATGTTTTGTACTTTCTTATAAAGATACTGTATTTTCCAACATGAACCCTGAGACCTGAAAACACTCACCTTGTAATGCAGCTAATGTAATGTTCTTCAACACACTCAGTCAAATTGATTTTTTAAACTTCATCCTCAAACTAAAGAACACAGCCCGGGACATTGTTGTAATCGCTATTGGTTTTATAAATATACCATCCTGAGAGAAACAACAACAACACCACTTCAGTATTTTCTTCCCTGCATTATCATATTTGGTTGTTGTTTATGGAACACCTCTGTGAGGTTGCTTTCATTCTCGCGTCCATCAGGTGCAGCTTTATTGATCCGCTCTGCTTCTTCCCAACATGAAATTGAACCGGCCATTTGTGTGTCCACTCACGTAAGCAGCTTCACCGTTAATGAGCTACCGCACCAAACGAAGGATAAGTTTTACTCTTTTTTTAAAAAGTAACCTTTACAACAATCTCAAGACAAAACTCAAGCCCGGCAGTGAGTTGCATTACACCGACAGTACTTTTAGCAGTGTGCTTGTTCTGAACCTTAGAATTTATGTACTTCTACACACTGACAGCAAGAAGAGCATTTCTTTTTGTCTCTCGCACACACACACACACACACACACACACACACACACACAGGTAAAACACTCCCACTGATGGAGGCTGCCGGGTCGCAGTATTTGTAGAGAGCTTGGTCTGTCATTCATGTTTTGTGTGACCTGAGGGAGGAGAGAGTTCTCCAAACTGCAGCAGTGCAATAAATTTCATTGTTCAAATTAAGTTTCTGTCTTGAACTTCTTTACTTTCAATTTATACCCTGTCTGAGTTCAAACTGAAAGATATAAAGAATACTCACTGAGGTGCAAGTAGAAGATTGTGGTGCGGAGATTTGGTGTTGCATATTTAGTCATGTTAAAAACACAAAACAGTTTTGGTTGTCAAGAAAATAGTAGTGCTCAAAGCTCCTATAAGGTTCTCTTTGTTTGCATAGTTTTACGTGCCCATTTTGGGCAAAGCAATACCTCTTATCTCTGATCACAAGTCGGGTTTTATGCCGAAAAATCATATCATGTTTGTTTTTTTTGAAATGGTCAAAAAGTGCTTTTCAACCAGAAGTAACAGGAATGTTTAGTTCCAGGCACTACTCTTCTGAATAGTTACTTTGGCCATTTGTTGTCTGCATTTCCACCATGGCCTGAAGTCCTGTGGAGATTATGCAAATCAGGCCAGTGACGTTTAGAGAATCAATTAAAGTAATTTCACTACACCTCCAGACCAATAGTGGGCTCTAAAAACAGAGTCATTACAACAAAGATAACACCATAGAAAGTGATAGACAGGCTGGCATCGCCATGTGAGACACTCCATTTAGCCTGTTAGCATGTAGGAGATCCATCTTGTGCTGTTTTTGATCAGCCTTAATGGAATTGTAAATGGACTGTTGAATCTACACTTGGAATGAGACAAGCGCTAGTAACAAAGTGGTTTCAAAATGTCAGAAACGCTTGACTTACAGCAAGAAGAAGGATT